>NW_010160259.1:51241-52320 GCF_000695765.1 Mesitornis unicolor | reverse complement strand
AACGTTCTGTGATTCTGTGATTCTGTGTCTTCCTCCGTGTTGTTATAGATTAGTCTAGCAATTTTGTGAAATTGAGGTTTGCGGAAAAAAAGATTCACTGACCACAGCTACAGTGGGTTTTCCCCTGCTTGTCTTGGTTGGCAGAGGAAAGTATATCCTTTCTGACCCAGGATCCTGCAAAGCCTAAAGTATGCATTTATATATGTGTAAAATTACTCAGTTAAATCAAGCGCCCGTGCATAAAGTTATGTTAAGTAAATATTTGCAATATCAGGGATTTTGCTGTGTAATATTGCTGGGACTAAAAAAAAAGCAGAAAGCTAGATAACTTTATTTATACAGTTTTTTGGACAACGGTGGATTGCATTTTGGTGCTCCTACAGGTAATCACATTACCAAGGTAAATATGATTGTGTTTTCAAATCTACATACTGTTGAGGCAAATCAGACATAGGCACATCAGTTTGTGGGTAAAGGCATTCAGAAAAGCATACATTTTCCTGCAAAGAAAAAAAAATCCTGATTTTGTGTAAGAGGTAAAAAAAAGTGACATTATGCCGGCGCCTTTCTGCACCACATCGTGCAGCTGAAGCTGAGCTGCATGGAACAAACAGGGATGAAGCTCTTCAGCTTGCTTTTTCCTTTCTCTGGGCTTTGGGTAGGGTGTTGAGCACCAAGAAGCCAGCAGTGCCACTTGGTTTGCAGCCTGTTTGTGGGTAACTTTTTTTCAGCCATCTGTGTGTTCTCTGGTGTGCATGGCCTCACCCATGACTGTGCAGGACATATGTACACCTACTTTTTGTTCAGCCAAAAGGACAGAGGGTTGATACTGGGATGCAACAGTGCCACCAGTGCAGCCTCAAGAGATACGAACCACAAGGCGCTGTTGCTGTCCCTGGAGTTGCGCTTGTGCCTTCTGCAGTGTGGGAAGACTGATGATGGGTCTCTCTCTGTCCTCTTCCCTCCATGTGGCATCATTCCCTTTCCTGTTTCAGGATGGAGAAAAAGCGACTGCCGGTACAGGGCCTTTGTCACACAGGAAGCACCATTGTATCACCTGGAGGGATGTCTGATTTTAT
>NW_010160259.1:0-51210 GCF_000695765.1 Mesitornis unicolor | reverse complement strand
TAGGGATGGCGAAGGGGAACCAGGAGATAAATGTCATGTAAGGCCCTTTGCATTCAGGCCTGCGTGTGCCATATACATGCATTTGTGGGTACAGAAGTACATCCCGTACCTACAGTGCAAGAAGCTCTCATTACTCCTTGTTGACTCTGGAGCTTCCCACCCCACTGTACTCAGCCTGTCTGAAAGATATAACATAAAGCAAAAGCTAGATGCCAGCTGTGGTCTGAAATGTGTCTCAATTTTTATTTTTATTTTCTACTTGCCAATTTTATTCCTTGTGTTTCTATTTTCTGTTTTCCTATTGCTTCTGCACTTGTGTTAGTACCTGCAGATCCAACCGAAAAGGAGATTAATTTCCTTTGTTCACTCGAGGTTGCAGTCAGCTGCACCCAGGCCGATGCGGGATGACAGAAGGATTGCCCATGTGTCCGTGGGGTGGGGTGGACTCACACAGCAGGGAGTGAAGTCCTCCTCAGGTGAAAGAGAGCGGCATGAAAACAGGGACCCCATCTTGATACCTGCAGCATGGGCAGAGTTGAGCAGGTTTCATGGTTACAAGCAAACTTTCTAGTTCCCCAAATTGATCTAAATGAATGGTACTGTTTCTGACTGTAAAGCACAGAGGTAGTGTTTTTTGGGTAATATGAAGAGAGGAAGGGCAGTGCAAAGTACGGTTTGATCGCCTGGGTAGGTGAGTCCTGCAGGTGCTGCAGCAGGTTATGTAAAAAGGCGTGGAAAGCTCGCCATCTGCTATTAATAGTCCTGGAAGCATGGTCTTCACAACAAAAAGGTGTAATTGCTTTTTCTAAAATAGAGCTCACGTAACCTCCCATCTTCAACCCACTGTGTATCTTAGGAGCCTCTTCGATTTTCTGAGGCTGTTTTCTTAATTAAGGCAAAACTGGGTTTGGTTTTTAGTTGGTGGTGTTTACTGTTTTGTAGAATGGGATCTTTTAGTGTAAACTATTCCAGAAGAAGTGGCAGCTAAGAGGTGGTTGCTTAAAAAGGCAGAATTATTTACAGCAGAACACAAAGTGCCACTGTGAAGTGCCTCCATCGTGACCTTTGAGATCTATTTGTAAAATCCGTATTTTTCTGTGTGCATGACTCGCCTCAAGATAAAAATGCTTTTCTATTTTAGAAGATATTCCAGGTACTGCAGAACTCATAAGCAGCCTTGCAAACGGCAAGTATCTGCACCCATTATTTTAAGGAACAGACTTCATTGTCCAAGGTTTTGTGCTTCTGTTTGTTTTAAAGATATTATAAATATTGGTTTCTTGTTTGCTCATTAGTTTCCTTGTTGATGTAAGGCTGTTTAAGTCAAAGATAGTGCTAGAGTGTAACTGTGAGTAGAGTTTGAGCAAATGCATTTAAAAGTAAAAAAAGTTGCAGGAATTTGTCAGCACCCCTGAAAACATGGTAGATTCTGTTGCTAGCCTTGTGCTCTGCATTAAGGCTGCATGCATGAACAGAAATGTGTGTTTTCTCACAGTGAGTTTGTGAGCTCACAAGTTTCTTTCTTAAGAAGGGATGCAGCCTTGCAGCAGGAGTGAGAATTTTTTTTACGGTGTGGTACAGATGCTGTGCTCAGTGCTGTACAAAATGGCATTACTTCTCCATATCCCTTAGGAGCTAAGCCCCAAGCTTACAAAGTGTTTTGTGCAGGAGGGCAACGCATAAGTGTTGTAACTGCAATTCACTCCCTTGAGGAGACTGGGGTAGGAGAGAAGGGGCTGGAGCGAAAAAACCTGTATGAGCCGCTTTGCAGAGGTGGGGGCATCTGAAAACAAACAGGCTCTTAATAAATTGCGGGCTTGCTCAGGTACAAACGAGAACAGGAATAGGCCTGTATTTTCTATTTTAGGTGCAGAGGTAATATTTCCGACCTGTTGAGTGATTGCGTATCTTGAATATCTTACTGGATAAACAAATGTGATCCCAACATTTGAGGGTGGCATGGTCTTTTGGGTAACTGGCAGTTGTCTTGCAGTTGTTGCAGTTCTCCATTTTGTGCAGTGCCCAGGGGTGTTTGAACATGGTCTTGTTTGGGGAATTTTGTGTCTGTGTCATTTACCTATGTCAGAAGAAGTGCAGCTTTTGAGAGGCTCTCGACCGTCACATCCTCCTTTCCAATGTATGGTGTTATGGAGATGCAGACCTGACTTCACGTCTGCAGTGTTTGTTCTGATATAGCTTTCTGTCTTGTGTTATTCAAGCTAAAGAGAGCAGGCCAGCTGAGCAGTTCAAGCTGGGATTTTTGAAGGAGCCTCTGAACCATGAATTTTGAGGAACTTGTTGAAAATCTCACTTTGAAAAGACAGCATGTGCTTTTTCCTTTACAGGTTTTCACAAGTTTTGCTGACGGCACTGTCCAGATGTGCTCCCATTTGTATACTTGTCTTCCCTGGCATTTTTGGGGGGGAGCAGCTGGCATTGTTGCAGGCTGTAGTTATGGTTCTGCTTTTACTGAAGTTAACAGCACACCTCTGGTTTAATCAGTGAGTCAGAGAATGTGCTTTGTGCTGACACATTAATAGAAATGGACAAAAATACTCTTTATAAAACTTGAAAATGTGGCTTTGAAGCCACAGCACTTCTAATCCTTTGCATCTTAGCCTGTGGAGGACATGGGCCATAAGAAGCAGAAAACTGAGGTGCAGGTCATGCTTTTCTAACACAGTGTGATAGCAGTTCTCTGATTGCTCTTCAAGCTGTCATCTCCACAGGCTCAGAGTGAGAGCAAAGTTGGAATAAAAAGACATCTCAAAGGCTTGGTCAGCTCCTCACATGACGTGCCTGTGTCATGCTGTGGGGTGACGGTCAGTCCCACTGGGCTGCATTCTTTCTTGCTTTGCACAGGCTGTTCAAACATCCAGTGTGCTGAAACAAAGCTAAACAAGAACTGCTGATGCTGTAAATTATTTAAACCTGAAGCCTTTGTGAGGGAATTGGGCCTTCTCCATCCAGAAGGGCCGTGTCTGTGTTAAGAAGCAGTGTGGCCCAGCAGGAGCAGGTGAGTAGAGCCAAGAGCTTGATGCTGAGGAGCAGGGGTCCTTCTGAGGACATTCAGACCAGCTCTGCCCTGGACCTGTGGCCTGGACACCCAGCAGTAGGTGAAGGATGGATGCTATGCTCCTGCAGTGTCACCTCTTCCCCCACTGAAACATCATGGAGATGTTCCCTGTTCGAGGACAAATTCATATTGAGCTAATTTGAATTTCTCACACCCTTCCTTCCACATGGGTTAATACACTTTTTGTTTGACGTTATGAATTCAGCTGCTTTCCCCTAGCCATTTCCATTGGGAATTACTGACTTCCCTCTTTCTACTGAGGGGTTTAAAAAGATTTTGTAGGGGCAACTGATATTTTTCTTGCTTGCTGAATCAGAGCACTGGTCATCTATTTTCTTTTTACTGGTTAGCTGTGTGCTTTCTAAATCTTTATTTCATAATGTGGTAGCTTCTGTGAAAATGGATTTTTTTTTTTATTATGGTTATTCACATTAACAGACATCTTTCCTATCTGTTTAGTGGAAAAGATGAAACAGGAAAACCAAAATTTCAAAATTCTGCCTTGCATGCGATGGCAGTTTATGAGCTTGATCAACACAGAGCTCTAATGTCATGCCCAGCACGGTTTTACCCTTGCCCTGTGCTGTTTTTAGAAGTGAACATGCAGCGGCTGAGGAAGTAGTGGTTTCTGTTAATGAGGTCTGGGGAGGAGGGTTCGTTTGTTTAATTAAAGGAAAGAAAGAAAACACTTTCATACAAAGTATAGCTAATTTCACTTTCAGTGGAAGCAGTAAGGCAAAATTTTGTCTGTGACTTCTATGTAAGTAGCTACCTTCATGTGGGGTCCAACCCAAGATTTGCAAGAGGGAACCACACCGTGGTTTGGCAAAGAGGTCAAGGGTTGTGCTCCTCCTCCGGCCACGCTGGCTGTGGCTCCTCATGTGGACATTTGTGCTTCTCCCGTCTCCCAGCCGGATGCAGGCAGCATTTGGCAAGTCTATCTCTGCCTCTCTCTCCCCCTAGCCATCCAAGCACGAAGCCGTTCCCCTATGTGTTAGACAAGCCTGTTAGTGTTCAGGTCTGAGGAGGCAAAGGATGACAGAAACTAAACAAGTTTTGTATAATTTGGGGTTCTTTTCCTGCTGCTGTCAGGGCCATGGTCCTTGTACAGCAGCACATAGCTCAGACTTCTTCCTCTGCAGAGACTCACTGGGAGGAGGGAAAATACTGCAAGTGTTTGGGCAGAGATGGTGGCAGAAGTGCATTTTTGTTCCTTTGATTGCTTTGTAAGGTGCTCCTGCTTCTAAAGGAAAAATAAAGGCATATAAATCTCCTGTTTTCCAGGTAGTGGTTAGCAGATCCTGCCCAAGAGAGGAAATCTTCCCAGTTCCCTGTCACTGGTAGCTGAATGCAGCTCTGTTAGCACTCACATCTCCCATTTTACTTGTTGAACTTGTGCAGGTGGTTTCCTACTGTTAGGATAGAGTATTGCAATTACCACTGCCTCCTTGCTTGCTCTGGAAAGCTTCCCCATGGGCACAGGGATTACTTGACCATCCCTTCTCTTGCTGACAGAGTTTGTCGGAGCATGATGGGGTGGCTGGAGCTGTCACCATGAAGGCTTGGATGTGCTTTACTTGAAACAATGGCCTTATGCCCACATGGTATTTGTTCTTATTAGTACAAGCAAGGGTGTTTCTGTGTTGATGGCTGTATTTATTCTTCATGAGGTGCAGGGATAGGTTTTTCCAGTTGCTAAAACACAGGTTTTTTTCCAGTCTAGAACTGCCGTGGTTTTACTCCCAAATTTGGTTTTCAAATTTATTATTATTTTTTTTTCTGAAAAACCTTAAAAGCATGGTATGCTTGTTGTGGTTAGGCGCAAAATTAGTTCAGATGTTAAAAAAAAACAACGGAAGGAATTGGGAAGGGGAAATATTTGGTCCTAGGGCCTCTTTCTCTGTCCCCCTTCTGGCTAATAGAAATACAGAGAAATTTTTGTATGCAAGTTCAAAAGGATGCTAAACAGCTTGTCTTCATGCATTGTAGTATTGTCATCAGGATACTATTTTCTGTGTATTACTTACTTACCCAGATACTACTTTACATATAATTTGAAAGCTTCATGTTACCAAAAATATGCTACAAATGTGTGTGCTTCCTGAACTGTTTAAAGCCAAAAGAGAGAGATGTGTGTTTACAGATAATAAAATGTATTGTTTTCAGGAGGAATATTGTTTCTTTAATTGCCTGTTTGATATCCTCCTTGGAAGATTAAGTCTTTTCAGTAGGAGCTTTGTGGTCTATACCCTGTTTGCTTAATAGCTGTCATAAAATGATGTAATCGGTACTGGTGCAGGTGAAACTTGGGCTTGTGTTCAACTCTCTGGTTGGGTATTGTAAATGGGAGACTGTTGTGTATACATAATCCCATTAGGCAATATTGTTGTTCAAAATCCACTGGGTTTTTTTCCTTTCCCATCTAACAACAAAGCTCCTAGGTCTGCGGTGAAGTGTTTTGTGACATATTTTTGAATGGGCCTTTTGCCCTGCTTTCAGTTCTTTAATACAAGAAGCTTTACCAGGAAACAAGAATCTCTTTCTTCTCTGTCCGTGTTTATTCAGCTTGAGGCTGTGATGCTGAATATGCAGACAGGCACACAAGTCAGATGATCTAAGATGTGTGATACTGTAAGGTTAGCCATTTCACACGCTAGTAGTTTAAAGTATGTGTCGGAGTTGTTATGTCTGCATGTAATGTTTATGCCATCTAAATATGTCTTAATCCTTTTTAAAAGATAGATTTTTGTGTGTTTTCACACCCCCCCAAGGCTGTTTTAAAGTAAATCTTCCTTGCATGATATTTAGTCCTATCTTTTGAAAGAGGCGATTAGTTTGAAACAATTATTTCTAAATTAGCTTTTTTTTGTCATTGATAAAGGGCTGTATCAAAATGGAGCCTGATCCTGCAGAAACTTGCAGATACGTTCACTCTTACTCTCCCAGGTAACTTGCTGCCTTTGGCTTACAAAGTCGTTGCCTGACACTGGCAAAATGAGCAGCTTTGTAGTTTCATTTGAGCAAGAGCCCCATCAGCCGAGGTTTCTGCAGAAGTGCATCATTAGTCATGCAGTTAGTACCTTTGTTAAGAATACTGAAGTGCATGAGTTTTTGCAGGATCAGATCAAATTATTGGTATAAGTGGCTTTTCCCAGTTATTAGTCTGGTATATCTTAAAATCTTGGAGAGAATGGGCTTTCAGTGGTCGCCTTTGAGATGTTTCTGTAAATGAATGTGTGCAATTAGTTCTTGTAATATTAAAAGCTGAAAGTTATTGCAGCCTGGGAGAATACTGGACTCTAAATCAGTGAAGTCTGTAACAAAACCTAATTTTTATCCAAAGTGGTGGCAAAATGAGGTTTTTTGCCAAGGCATTTAATGCTTTGTATTCTCTTTTATATGCTTCGTCTTCCCAGGAGATGTGATGAGCTGCTGCTGCCAATTTATTTTTTTTCCCAGCTGGCTTTTTGTTTTTTTAGAAGTTTTTTGTTTTTATGACTCTGCTTGTAGAGCAAAGACTTTTCTGCCTGGAGGTGCATCTGGATGGTGTGGGGCACTTAAAGGGATTACTGTCCCCAAAGCAGAGGCTGGCTGAAGCAAATACGCTCACAATTCCAAGATTTCATTTCACAACCCAAAGTATCACCTTAAACTGAAATAGCTGCTGGTTCAAGCTAGCACCCAGTCCTGGCTCTGGTCTCATATAATCCCATGATCAGGTTTTTCAGCTTTCAGAAATACATAGTTCTTTAGGTTGCTTACAGAAGGAGACCCAGATCCATTGCATCAGTTTTCAGGGGCTCAAACTTTTTTCTTTTCTTTCTGCATATGCAAGCGCCTTCAGCAGAACTCAGTAATCATGTTTGAAAGGTAACATATGCATGCACATCACACTTCTGGCTTGGGGAAATGGAGAAGCAAACAGCAGATACCCTGAGCTGTGGCTTAGCGGTTTTTAAGATTTTTAGTAGCTGTTTTTAAGATATTTAATATATTTTTTCATGATGTTTGGAAGCACTAGCAACATTTCTAAACCGCATGATCTGATAAAGTAAAGGGTCCCATGTCTCCTCTCCATCTTTGTTGCAGAGGAAATTATTCCAGTATTGCTAACTTCAAAGTCTTGCAGCATACGATAGAGGCTTTGCAAAGTTCCTGGACTGTTGGGATGAGAGGGAGATGCTCAGTCTTATCTCCTTGTATTCTGTCTCTTTGACAAAGTTCCTAACTTTCAAGATCAAAAAAAAGATTTAAAAAGACGCAGCCTTAAAGACCTACATACCAGAAGGCAAAAATAAAACTCTTTAAGGGATTCACAGAAATGCATAAATTTTTAATATGTTTTAGCTTTGTAATTTTTGTTTAAATACAGAGCCATAGGTCTCTCGTGCCTTCTGCTTTCGGAGAATCAGCAGTGCCTCTGTGCTGATGTCTCCTGTGACAGGAGCCAGGATAAGGTAGATGTGAAAGCGGAAAATGAGCCAGCACACCCTGACGACCAGCAATGCAATTCCTGAGTTCACAGGAGAAGGTGAAGAAATGCAAGGAGAACCATGCATCCTTCTGGCCGTTTTTGTTCTTGCATCCTCACTCCTCCAGTGGCATTTGTGGGAGGAGTCTGGATATGGGGACACCCTTTGGCCTCTTCTCCCAGAAATTTGTGATACTGGTCTCCATGTGGAGGCGTGGGTACTGGCTGCCCAGGGAAGCGTTGGAGTCACCATCCATGGAGGTGTTAAAAAAACATGTAGGTGTGACACTTCAGGACATGGTTTGATGGGCACGGTGGTGTTGGGTTGACAGTTGGATTTGATGATCTTAGAGGTCTTTTCCAACCTTAATAATTCTATGATTCTATAAACTCAGTCAGGAGGGACTTTTGATTTTATTTTTTTATTATTACTTTTCTTTTTCTGCAAGGCAATTGCTTCCTATTTCAAAAATGCTTTTTACCTGTGGATGTGACCCGGGGGCACCATGTCCTGTCTCAACAAAACCAACCTGCTGCTCTGGGGCGTGCTAAATCCCCGACAGCTTGTTAACCTGTCACGGGATGGGGTGCCATCTCCTGCTGGACTAAGATGTTCAAATCCATCTTGGAGCTTGTTCAAAATTACCCGTTTTGCATGAATACAGGTTTCATAATGGTATTTTATGGTCACACTGAAGGCGGTGCCTGGTTTTATGGTCATCGCTGGCTCTTGCTGAAACCAGTCCCAACAGCAGCCACTCGCTTGGGTTGCAATGGCCGCGGGGCTGGCTGCTCCCGTAATCCTGTCTTTGGGGTATGAAGCCAGCTGTGAAGCATCTAATTAAAATACCTGCATCTGGATGACTTAATGAATTTTGACAATGGCAGAATTACCAGCAGTAATAAAAGTTCCTTGAAAGCCAAGAAGCGGCACTGCAGAATTGTCACAGTGCATAATGTTGGGATGGGACACGGAGCTGCCCCTTGGTTTTGTGACCCTTATTTTTAAGAATTTCTCTCCAGTTGTTGCTATAGTCAAGGTCATATCTCCTCACGAATATTCATGAAATTAGGCAATGCCATGGCCAGCTCCCCAGTCCCTGTGGAGCTGAATTGGCTGCAGTAGGCTCAGAAGGTTGGTATTACTGAGTTTCCTTTCAGTTTGTGATTTTTAAAAAATATATATATGTATGGTCTGTTAAATCATTTGCCACTGCAGTCAGAGGTCTGGGTGAGCATCTTCCAGAGATCAAGATAAATATTTTCAGAAATAAAGGCTTGATTCTGTGAAAAGCTTAATGGGCATTTAGTTATGCTCTGTAGTAGTTCACTGCACTTCAAATGGGAATTAAAAATAAGAAATGCTTGGAGTGAAGGTCGTCTCTGTGCAGGACTCTGCAGCCCAGTGCAAGTGGATGCTTCAGAGCTCCAGCTCCCCAGCAAATCTGGCAGTCTCAGGGTGGGATATTTGTAAGAGTAAAGGAGGGTAAGCCTTTTTTCGTCCATCTTTTTCCAGGACAGAGGAAGGCAAAGTAGCTCTTGTTTTTACTCTGTAAAAGAGAGCAAAGCTTTCAGAGGAAATGCAAAGTTGGGAAGGGAAAGCAGCCATTTCCTTCTTCCTCCCACTTTCCTCTTTGCTTCCCCATCCCTCCCCCATTGCTGGGAGGATCTCAAGATGCTGTGGAGATTTGGGCTGAAGACTTATTTCGTAGTGAGATGTGGATCGGGAGACTGGTTGGGGGTTACGACATCATGTAATTTTTCTGAGGTTTGCATGAAATACAGAGGCAGCCTGTTGGGCTGTCAGCCTTTGTGTTGCCTTGGGAAACTGCAGTTTCATTGACGTAAAAAAGGGTCTCTTGACTGCTGTTATTTTAGAATATGATGGATAATTTGGTGTTCCATGTTTCAGGGAGTCGGTGCTCAGAAAATTGCCATCATTTAGCATAGAATCCTAGAGTGGTTTTGGTTGGAAGGGACCTTTAAGATCATCGAGTGCAGCCATCATGAAACAACAGCATGAAGACTTGTGGTTTTGGGGTGTGAAGCGATGGCACATGCTGTTTGCCTGCAAATGAAACTCAGCAGGTTGTTCAAACTGTCAGGTTGGTCTCCTCGCTCTTTTATTTGCGGCAAATAACCAGGAAAATTAAATTCAAAGTGACTCCTCCTGGGAAAGGTAGGGCAGCTCAGGAAATACACGGTAATTCAGGATAAATACGTTATTTTGGTGATGCCTTGGTACAGCTTCATACTGTGGCCAGATGGGCAGGAGGAGAGAAACCTCGCCACCTCCAAGTGTTTGGACCACATTGCAAAATACTTAGAAATTCTTTTTTTTTTTCATTTTCCATCCTCTTGTGGCTTGCCTGACAGCAGTGGCAGAATATCTCCTGCTCCTCCTGTGGTTACTGCCTGGAAGTAGCTGCTGCTGAAAATGCTTCTAGGGAATAAAATTGAGGGGTACTGGAGGATAGAGAACAGCACGGCCATGCTCCCAGTGTTAATCAGTGTAATGCCGCACAGAGCTTCTTTAAGAGAAGAGATTTCTTCTCTGCTGTCCTTGTGTTTAGTGGGGCATAAGTCTACAAGCAAGAAAAATTGGATAAGTGAATATTAATGAAATATGTCATTAATTGTAGCCAGAGCACACTCTGGGAGAATTTGGTGGCATTTTCAGTGGATTTAAATGTAACTTTGCTTATGCAATCCTGTTAAACATTGTTGCAGTATCTCACTGAGAAAGCTCATTATATTTGCTATGTAAAGATTATGACTTGGGAGGGGGTGGGATTAAAGTTTTAGTGGCAGTTGCCTTCTTTCTTGTGGTCACAACAGCAAACTGTTAAATGTGGAGAAGGCGGGGAAGCTGTGGGTAAACCAGATATTCTGTCTGCCTGGAAACACCACCTTTAATGCTCTTAAGCTGAAACAGAGGAAACTCTTGAGCTTTTTTCCAGGAAGCAAAATTCTTCAGAAAGGTGACATGTTCAAACAGTAGGAAATGTTGTTTTTTTTTCTGAGTGTGTCTCTTTTATATCATCTGTACAGATGAAATATGTGTGTGTGTGTGTGTGTGTGTGTAATATGAAAAAGGTAATTACAAAGTGAAGCACTGGCTTTAGACAAATCACAATGCACTATTCCCCACAGAATCTGATTTTTTTTTTGTTTTGCTGAGAACAGTGGCTGAAAAGACAATAGGTTGTTTTTTCTTTTGTTTCTTGTAACTGAGTCAAAACTCTGCACCCAGCAACCAGCAGTGCCTTTGCCCCCCAGTGTCATAGCCTGTGTTCCTGTTTGCTGGAGCTGCTTGGCATTTTCAGCCTGAAGATTTTGCCCTTAGGGCTGTGTTGTCCGTTATTTTTGCTGTTACGAACCTCAGCGTGTCCCTTTGGCCTGCTCATTTCTGTTAGCAAAAGTGTGAGCTCGGTGTAAGGGGAATCAGGTCTGTCTTTGCTCGCAGTGTTAGTGCACTGGGGTATGGCCAAGGGAGTTGATGTTCAGTAGCTTTTCTCCAATGTATTTTATTCACACCAACCAAGCAGCACCTGCTTCAACAAGTCATTTGCTGACCTCAGTTAAAGCGATGTCTGCAGACTGATAGCTCCAATTGGATGCAAGGCACCTGGTGTATAGTGATTAAAAATAAGAAACATTATTACTAGTTTTTGTACAACTGGCTTGAAACTGCTGTATAATGATGGTGTACTTGCCATCAGATTAGGTCATGAGGCAGCTTTACTGCAGCTTGGAAAATTAGGATCAAAAAATAGTCCTCTGATTAAAACTTGAGCTTTTGAAAGCTCTTCAGAGATGAAAGATGTGCAAATGCAGATATATGGGAGAAATTAAGCAGTCTGGTTATGCACAGTTCTTGAATTTAAAGAGAATAATTGATTGTTCTAGCTCATTGCTCACAGCCACCCTGTCTTAACAAAATTAAATGAAACATCTGAATGATCTGGGGATAAATTGCCTGAAATACAATCCATAATGGATCAATGTATTAACATAGTGAATTTAGTAGTTTCTGTGGACATGCAGTTGTTCTGCATGTACCACTGTCAGCCTGCAATAGCAGTTGTCTTGGTTTAGATTTATGAGTTTCTCCTACATTTAAAAAAATATGTCATACAGTTTATTACACATTTATCAGCAGTAAAATAATTTATCTTTGAAACAACATTTGCTTTCTGATATCATTGGGAATTGGTCTCTCGCTCCTCTGCCCTTCACTGCAGCAGTGTGATTCCATCTACCACAGGGCATCCTATAGGTCCCTTACATCCTGCCAGGCAGTTTTTAAACACCAGGGGAAAAAAAGAATGTTTGAATGGATAAAGAAAAAATATGAGGTTCTTATTTTGTTGCCATTGTGTTGCTTTCTTCCTTTTGCATCAAGCAGGAAAGCATCAACTGTACTGGAGTTGTGATCTTGGATACCTGGAGGCTGAATCTGGTCAGTATTGGCCACAGGCCTACTGAGTGACTGTATCTGTTGAGCTTGAGGGAGTCCAGCCTAAACCTGTTCCCTGTGACTGCTTTAGGTGCCCGCTATATGGCTGAGTTGAAGGTGAGACCTGCAGCTGCCATGAAGGAAGGCTTGGGGACAGACAGGAGCTACAGGAGCAGCAGCCAGGGATGCAGAAACAGCAAGTCTGTTGCTGTGATTTGAGGATTATTTTGGGCTGATCCCTTTGAGGACAGCAGGTCTCTTCCTCCCTCACAAACCCCAGAAAGCGCTGAGCACTAATAGTTTTTTGGTTTTTTTCACTTGTGTGCTTGTTAGCAGGATCAATTCCCTGACTTGGCCAGCTGCAGGAGCCCATCTGCTGGCATGGTGCAGGGGTGGGTAGATGACTGAAGCAGCATGGTGCCTTTTGGTCACAGCATAAGTTTATTAGCATAAGTCAGGCTGGTTTAAACCAATTATGAAGTGGTTTGCAGGAGGTCTATGCGGGGGCTGACCTTTACTTCATTTAATCTTACTTTGGTGTCAGGATGTTCTGTACGTCTCTGAAGGTTAAGCTGTCTGTGAGGACAGTTTCTCTGCACATCAAGCCTCCAGCTGTGGGTTATTCTGCATGTAAGGTACTAGAGTTTGGTAAGTCTTAACCATGTTCACTTTTTAAAAGCTCACACCCATCTTAGACATTCAGTATAGTGTGAGTTGGCATCTGCATAGCTGATACCTATTTATACCTGGCTCAGGCCCATTTTTGTATATTAAAAGTGATGCTGTGTTGAAGTAGTTGTTGCCTGTTGTCAGTGACATGGACATGATTTATGGTGCCAATAAAGGATCATGATTATGCTGAATCCAGCCAGTTGCTGCCTGTTCCCTCTGTGGCAGCTCCATTAGCCTGGATATTTACAAGGCATTTGCTAAGTCTTTGAGAGGAGCAAGGAGCAGAGAATTACAGGAGAACATAAAATCAACTAATGAGACAAACAAGCAGTGTCAACTATAATGTACCCCAAGCTCAGAGGTTAGCATGAGCCTTGTGCCTCTTCAGGAAATTGCTGTGGGCTCAGCTGGAAAGCAACAGAAATGCTCTTGGCAATGGGCACAGTCCCGGCTAGTCGGGGCAGTCAAATTCCCTTGCCTGCTTATCAGTGCTCCCAAGCTGAAAGGCTGATAGAGAGAGCTCCCTGATCAGCATGATAAATGGAATTTTGCATGATAATTATGTTTACAGCAGGACAGATGTACTAATAACACGGTCCCCTAAAGACTTCAACTGAGCTATAAAAGGACCCAATCTCTGCTGAAAATGCTGGCAGCAGTAGTATTAATTGTGTAAGTTACAGCTGTTAATTGTCTTGTTTCATTTGGATGAGGCAGTCAGCTATTAATGGCTTGTGCTCTGTAGTACCAAAACAGCAGACTGCACAAAATTTGTCAGTCTGGATAATATAGTTATATATTAGCAATGCATCCTAATGGACATACTCTAGTGGCTAAGGAAGGGAAGAAGTGTTACACTTAATTTCTAATGCTGTTTCATCTTTTATATCAAAATAGTTGCTTATGTGCCTTCAGGAAGAGAACTTTTTATTTCTTATCTACAAATTGTTTGATGTAAGACAATGCCTGCAGTAAAAAACAAGCTCTCTTTGTGGTTATTGAGGATTGAAACGGAGAATGAGTAATTAGCTGTCTTGTTGCACTTATCGCTTCCATACTGGTGATATGAATCAAAATCTTACCCTTGTTTTTATGTGTATGAAAGATCCCACTGTTCTGCAAATCTGTTACAGACCATGCTAAATGTGGAAGGGCATAGAGATATACTTATATATAATACAGATGTGACCTGGAAACCTGTTAGAGTAAGTTATCAAGCCTAATTTTTTAAATAGCAGTGGAATGAAGTCCAAATTGGTGATCATGCTAGGTATTGTGCCAGGTTTACGATTAAATAAAGATCTTGTAGGTAAGTAACCAATTTTAAAACCCTGCTGGTCCAAATTGAATTACTTTTTGTGACATCCTAATTCATTTGCATTCCCAAAGCGTGTTTCATTTCATCTGCGGTAAGTTGAGCTGCAGATAGTATCCCAGAGGAGTACGCTTCTAGCAGTCCTAACTCATCGCCTTGCTCTGGCTGATTAATCTGTAAATCCTTCAAAATTTCTCTCCCATGCTGTTACATCAAAGCATCCCCGAGTAAAACATGTGAGCAGAATCCTGAAATGCGCTCCCTTAGCATGAGAAGGACTCTTTGTTTCGTTAGGCAATACTTTGGGGTTTTTTATGGGGAAACAGGCGGTTGACTTTGTAAAAAGTGCAAGACGTGTGCCTTGGTTAGCAAAAGAGAGCTGATGGCCTGGAAAAAACTGCCTGCAGTTACTCTGTAAAAACTGTCCTTCGTTCCTCATAACCTTTCATCAACTTAATTCATTGCTAACGAGCTGCAAGGTCATTGCAATTCATTGCAGAGCTTGAAAATTGCTCCCGAGTCAGATGACAAAGTGCCTTTTTTATGTTATCGAGAAAAATCCTCGGATTGATGGAGGAATACGCAGTAGCGTGACTGAAAAATGTCTTGGGCTCCTTGTCTCTAAAGGGTGCTGGTGGAAGGACAGCGATTTTGAGGAGAGAACGGAAGGGGAAGACCAGAAAAACAAAGTCTTTGTTAGCTTACATCCACATAGGTTTTATGCTTATGCCTGCTCACCCGAGGGAAACGGTAATGTGATTGATTTGTTCCAGGCAGATAGGCAAAGCCTTAAATATCAAATATATCCATTTCTGCATTGGCTTAGTGTTTTTCCTTCCTAAAACTGTCTAAAAAGTGCATGTATATAAACAGATGAAGCATCAACAAGAAAAAATACCAAAAAAAAAGGTTCACAGCTAAAGAAGAGCTAAATATTTTTTTTGCACCTGTAGTCATGGCATTTGCCATCCAAAGATCTGTTACTCTGCTTAAGGGTGTACTTAGCATAGCTACAGCTGTAAACACCACACTACTCCTGGAAATCATTCAGAGTAAGTCAGGGTACGGCACCTCAGCTTTCAGAGGACCAACCACTGCATCGACTCAGGCTCCCATGGCAGGTGTTTTTCAGGTCTGATGCTATGATTTGCTCCTGTGTTTCCCAGACATTTGGAGTCAGGCACCTCGGGCAGCCAGCTTTGACTGCTGGGAGGATTTGGAAATGTTGAGTGGTGTCTTAACACCCTTCTTCTAAGTGCTTTGTTATTGAAACTTATGGCATTTCTTTTTGACAAGGGAGAAGTCTGTCATTAAATGTGTGATTCTGGAAGCCATCCCTGCCTCTGCTGAGCCTTGAAAGCAAAGGAGGGAGATCCGCTAACAAACTGCCCCTCCTCAGATTTATACATTTTTAGGCTTTTTACCCCCACCTCCTATGTGTATAGGCCCCCATCCGGAGTAATGTACAGGGTATATAAACCCACCATAGGCGGTTTAGCATTTGCGTTACCGGTTTGTAATGGGGAGAGCTGGGTAACTCAAATCCTCCAGACTTCCCGTAAGGTTAGGGTGTGAACCCACTCTCAGTTAATCATCTTTGCCAGAAAGTGGGTTGCAACTATATTATTAATGATTGCTTTATCAATTTGTTTTCTTATATGCACTGTAGATTAGATCAGTTCAAGGGCTTGAGAGACATTTGAAGTGGGTTGCTGTGACGCTAGGGGTAGGTCAGCCAACCTCTTCTTAATTACTTAATATAGGTGCACCGTATCTTTTAAGTGTGCTGGGAAGAGACCAAACATGCCAGGAATCCTCGCTGGAGTTATTTGGTGCCGCAATCAGTGTGCTTTAAGAGGGCTGCCTGCTCTTGCATCTGCCTGAGCTTCTGCCTGTGGTTCTTCTGACACAGCATGGCTGTAAGTGGAGATACGAGAACACAGCAGTGACATGGGTGAACCAGTGCAAGGGAGGTCGCCAAATACAAAAATGTGGAATCTGGGTCTTGTGCTGCCTTCTAGTAACCCTGGTCTTAAAGCAGCCCTCTAAATTGCACTTTGTTGGCCAGATTTGTCACTATGAGATGCTTTTTATTGCTCTGATAATATAAAGTATCAGTGGACACAGTCTAGGAGAGTGCTCTGGCAGCTTTCATCACTTTTGGTGTGTTGATGAATCTGGGAAGGGAATGGAATAGAATAGAATAGAATAGAATAGAATAGAATAGAATAGAATAGAATAGAATAGAATATTTCAGTTGGATGGAAGGGACCCACAACCATCATCCAGTCCAACTGCGTGAACACTTCAGGGCTAACCAAAAGTTAAAGCATGTTACTAAAGGCATTGTCCAATTTTCCTGGAGGTTTTTTTCACCCCACCCAAAGTGATTGAAAACTGATGTCTCAGTACTGAATATCTACTGGCCAACCAACTAGTCATCACTCAGAAAAATTCAGTCCTCTAATAAGTAATTGACTAAGCAGGAGACTGCTCAGATTACCAGAATAAGCATTAGTTCTGTACATCTGATAAACCAGCATTTTGACAGTATATGGGCAATGTAAGAACATAAAAGTCTGTAAATTTAAAACCCTTTCAGGTCTTCACATCCAGCTGTTTCTGGAATGGCAGAGCAGCACATGTTCCCTGGGGTGAGTGAGAGGGGACAGTGCCCTTGAAAGAGGCTGTTTGCAGTAGAGAGTGGGGGAGATGCTTTTTGATCCTCTGGCCTCTGCCGACTGCAGTGTATGCTCTTGGGGAAGTATTGATCCCAGGAAGGGCAGTTCCCCAGCTGGCAGATGTGAGCTGCATTTGCCAAGTCAATGAAAATTTAATTAGGGTGACTGCTGGGTACTCTCTGTTGTGAAAACAGACGGGGAGGCTTCTTGGCAAGCTTCTCTATATACTGGACACTACTGCACCACCATACCTTAACAGTTAGCAAATGATACCACCTACACAACCAAATGTTACCAGGATTTCCATAATACTAGTTTACAGGGAGCAGGGAGAAGTGAGGTTTCCTCATTGAGATCTGATCTCTTAAATGTCACCCTCTAAACCGTGATTATTAGTCTTTGTTTGTGTACCTGTGATAAGCTGTAACATTGGGTTCAGTTTGTAGCTGGTCTTTCACCCTGTGGATTATGCAAACAAAATGTTCTGAATGAAGTAAGCTGCTTTCTGAAAACACTTACATTTTTAATAGAGATCTGTACCAGGAGAGAGCAACCTCAGGCTGGGAATGTGCTAATTATGGTGTGCCCTGCTGAGCAAGGGATGTCAGAGAGAAGAAAATGATCTAATCCTCTGTTGCCACCTATCAACCCCAGTGCCCAGTCACAGCAGCAGGGACGAGGGGAAAGAGGAGGTAGTTTGCTTTTCCCACTCAGATGTCTTTGGCATTATAACTCAGTGTATGAACTAACAGGCAAGAAGGGATTAAACACTGTGAATGTAATAATATTTAAAATTATGGCACTGGACTGTCTTGTGTTATCACAGATAATCCAGAAGTGTACCCAGTATTGGACATCTAAGCTGCCCAGTATTTAACTTCTCTGAACCATATGAATTGGCTTGGGCTTTAGCAAGGCATGGCTAGGGAAAGGAGGGCATTGACTCTTGGGTATGTAATAGGATGGTGGGAAAAGTGCTTGATCCCAGGGGAATTTGTAGCAGATGTGTCCAGAACTAAATCCAAAGTATGCACCAGTAAACACTGTGATTGCCACCACCTGTGCCAGCATTCATATCTCATGCATGAAATGCCTCATGCTAGCTTTCACTTGTTTGGTTTGGTCTTAATATTCACATAGGGGGCTTACTTTTTTCCAGAAAAAAAAAATTATCCAGGCAATTCGCAGTGTTTAGGATACAGTTTTTAGTAATGAGATTTATTGGTGCCTGTTCAGATCTATTCTAAGTCTGATGTTAAGATGTGGGATTTCAGAATATGTTTTCTCAGATAGCGCATGTATATCTGGAGGCAAGACAGGGATGAGGTAGATCTGTAGATAACCTCAGAAATACTGCAAATGGAATAAAGGAAAACAAACAAGAAAAGACAGCAGTTTTAATTGCATTGTTATGTATGTGAGCTAGAATTAAAGTCTTTTTTTCAGATGACTTAGTAGTGCATTTCTTTGTTTCCATGGGTTATGGTATCTACTGCATATAGCCTTGACTTGCAAGTGAGTTTCTTAGTTAATTCCAGAACTTTGGCTGCTCTGAAATACAACATTATGGGGTTTGATACTTTAAAAACTGGTCTTGCAGGGTGGTTTACTCAAGTAGTGTCCTCAGTTTAAGTGTTGATTCTTAATTTCTTTTCTTAGGAACAGGTATCCTTAGGATGTGACTTAAGGAGCAACGTTGCTTGTGCACAAACCTAAATATTCATCATTTTACAATGCACAGTTTGTCAGGCAGAAATGACACATGAAGAATCTGATAGATTGATGTTAATCTGACAAAGGCTATTATGGTGTGAGTTTTACTGTAGAAAAATACGGAGAATTTACATGTTCTTTACAGTGCTATTGTATCTGCTTTGGCAAGCACCCTTGTTTTCATAAGGGTGGAAGATTAATATTGTTTGTTCCTTCACTGGTTTTGAGTGTCTCTAATTAAGCTGGTGCCCATTGATGTCTTGCCATGATAATATGTGTTAGGTTATGAGGTTGTGGCTGTTACAGGTTATGAGGTAATGGCTGTTCTGAAAAATATAGCTGTGGCACTGTTTGGGCATGTTCAAAATAAATCACTGCACAGGCCTTCTGAAAGCTATCATGCTGCTGCAGACTCAGTAAAGTGAAGACAGTGAATCTATAAATCACTGGTTACAGATAATAGAGGATGTAGATTTTTGGCGTTTCGGGATCTGTGAGAGCTCTGCTGTCTTCACATGAATCTCCCTGAATTGCAGCTGTAGTGCTTCATCATGGCTTGGGTAGAGCCAACGGTAGGAGGACTGGGTGCACAGGCAGCTGCCTGCAGAGGGAAGATGGTGGGTTTTAAACAAGATCCATCTTTGGTGAATTGGGAATGCAGCTGGGGAAGGTGAAAATTAAAGGGCTCCCAGAATCAACAACATGTCATGATTGCTCTTCCAGTCTCCCTAAACTTTACCCTGGTTTTTTTTCTTCACTAGAGATTTCATATCAATGCCTGGTTTTGAATGCATTTCCTCCTAGAATCATGTCTTCTAGCAAGATTAATTGTTAATATATCAAGTTGAATTGTGCAAGGTGCTAAAAAAAACCCAGACCAGTTCTGACAGACCTCCTGTTTTTCTGCACACGTATATACACATTCACACTATACAAATGCTTTGTCAATGAACAGCTTGCTTCTCAGCAATTCTAGAGTAAGTCCGATGTCTCTTCACAGTGCTGGTACTTCTGATTTTATGTTTGATATAACAAGACCAGATGATCCCTCTGGGACTTGTGGACAGAGCCATGCTAGGATTTTGTGGGCCATTTGAAGGAACACCTATGTAAAGCTACATAATAATTTGTGAACAGAGCATTATGTTGCATTGCCACACTAAGACAGGATATTTCAGCATTGTCATGTTGATCTCCTTCATTCTTTCTTATTCTGTGCTCTGTATTTTACATGAGTATGATTTGTACACAAAAACACCCCTACATTTGGGTTGGCAGTGTAGGTATTTTTAACACTGAGATGTTACGTGCAGACAGGACAGCAGGCAGCAGTTTGAGTGCTTTGTATTTCAAAGCATCTGCCTTGGGCGTTGTGAGAAGATGAGTCTTGGAGAAGGATTTGGATGGCAGTATAGGTAGGATACTCAGTGCAAGGGGGACATCTGGTTTGGGAAGAGTCTGGCATGGAGGCATTTTCATGCCATAGCTCTTTTTCCCTCTTTTTCTACCCATCTTCCTGCTTATCCTGAAAGTTAATGGAGCCTGAGGAGGCATTTGACATGGCGCTATGCTCCTAGTTATTGCTAGCCTAAGGTTTGAAGGCCTCTTTCCTTGCAATATGTATAATTTCTGCATCAGAGACTTTCCTTCACAGCCCACTACAGAAGGCTGTGGTCTTAAACCATATTTGCATCCTGCCGGCACATAAGTGACAGCTAAAGGGAGATCTCGTGGTATATTCTCTCTGTGTTTGGGTTGAGCTGATAAATTAACAAAATAACCTGTTTTCAGTGTGCACCAGATGCTTTTAGTTCCCGTTGTGGGCAGCCTTGCCAATGCACCATGCAGTTTGGAAGTCCTAAATGGAGTTTGATGTTCTTTGCAGAGAATGGCTCTGCTGCGTAATTACGATAGCACACAATTAAATATTGTGCTATATCAGTTTGGATAGATCCTGGAAACTCTGTTTCTCTTAATAATTTGCAATAGTCTCAGAGTTTGTTTTTCCTATGTTTGACCTTCCTGTGATATTGGCAAAAGATAGGAACAAAATGAGCTGGGACATAGGGATCCCAGTGAAAACTTCAGAGGGAGGGCGAGAGGTGACTCATTAGTGGGTCTTTCATCTAGGTTCATGCTGGGCCATGGAGTCAGGGGTCAGGAAGTGAAAGAGGGCTCGTACACAGCTGATGTCTTGTATAATATTGCAGAAGAGTCCATTAATTGACAGCAGCTTAGCCTGGGAGTTTGGGCAGAGGCGTTCAGCCAGCAGGCTGAGGAGTTGCTGAGAAGTGGCTTTTAGGTTTCCCCAGGGTGTCCAAGGGGACAGGGCATTGCTTGCATTTGGCAGCTCTTAGCTGACTGCCTGCTCCCCTGTCCCAGGAGGGAGCCAGCAGCTGCAGTCCTGCTTACTCTGTTTATACTGAAGTCCTAACTCCAAAGGAGTTAGGGAGGAAAATGGCCAAAGTATCTTATTCAAAACTCAGAGTTGCTTGAAAGATATGCTTGTGGCCAGCATGTGCTGAAGAAACTAAAATACTGAACAGCCAGGGTTTGTTGTGGACTACAGACTAGAACTGTGGTTTTATACACACATACACACACACACACACACATATGTGTGAATATATACATATATATGTGTGTGTATATGTATATAAGTAAATATATACATATGTATATACTTACTTGTAATATATAATATATATATATTTACTTTTAATCTTTCTTTTTCCATTCTAGCACCTAGAGGCCTGACTTTAGATCTCACTGAATACTCTCATTGTTTTCCTTTTACTGTTCAAGCCTTTTTGATGCTGGAGGGAACAATATGAAGCACAAAGGAAAAACAGCCCTAGGTTTGCTCTTCCTGTAGAGGTAGGGTCAAGATGATGTTCTGCCTGGTTTGACCTATGGGAGCTACATGTCCAGAGCATGTTTTGGTAACTTGCCAGGGACTGTTTGCAAAGGACTAGGTTGGCTTGTGGGCAAGGGCTCCTCTTTGAGTCCAGAGCCGGCACCTTTCAGATAAGTGGATGGATGGCAGAGGGAAACCCTCCACTCACACCTTTAGGCAGGCCTTGAGGTATCCTTACTGGAATCCTCATCTCATTCCCTGTCGCTGCAAGTTTTGTAATGACTTCTTTCCTCTCCCCTTGTGTACATACCTAATTTTAACCAATGTTTCCTGTCCGTAGGAAACATTTTTTTGTGATGAAGGCACCGTGAAAATAAGGAGTTTGACGTTTTCCAAGCCACAATATGAGAAACGTGGTTATGACCAGAAGGCAGTAGCCCTGATATTTCTGCCCTGTGGCGCTTGTTCATGTATGTTCATTTTCGCTGGCCACCTGAAGGGAAAAAGTGACGCAGTGGACATGGGAGCTACCAACAGTGCTCAGCTGCTGAAAAGTCTTTAGCATCCCAAATTCTCCAATCAGTGTTAACACCGCTGACAGATGTTCAGATGATCAGCATTCATGTGTCCCGTCATCACTGCATCTCTGAAGGGATTCAGTTGTCCCAGACAAGTGGCAAAGCTTGTCCAGAGGGATGCTTTTGTTCTGGGAGCCAGCGGCACCCACGCTGCTGGCTTCAGCTATTGTAGGTTTGTAATCTTAACAGAAGCAGAGGGGATCTACACCCACAGCTTTCACAAAAATTAAGCGTATTTAAAATGCAGCTTTTTCTTCCTGGTTTTGTAGCTGTGCTAGAAAGTCATTACACATGGATTTATTTTTCCTTATCTCTGGGATTATCATCAGCTTCCTTCCTTCCTGGATGAATTTATCTAGTGTTCTGATTGCAGCTCAGTTTTTTTATCACCTCCTGTCTATGGGGCTTAAGATTTTGTATGTTTAACATAATTGAGCTGAGTATTTTGCAGCAATTGACAGTGAAGATAATTTTCCACCGATTGATGGCTTGTTTACAGTGAATCTTTTTTGCAGTCTACTCACTTTGGCTATTTGCTGTTTTGGTTACAGACCTGCTTGATTTTATTCGTATTCTATTTCTCCTTTTTTGTCCTTGTATTTTATTTCATATCTGCAACTGAGCCACACACTAATCTGACTTTGGAGAGTGGAAACTAAGACAACATTTTAAGTTTTAAGAAACTTCCACGGAGATTCAGACAGCTGATGAAAGATAAATCCAGTATGCAAACAGGGTCATGAATATCTTAGAAAACAGCAGTTTAAAATATCAGGGCATCAAATATCTCTTCAGTCTCTTTCTTTGGACTGGGCTTGGAATTTGATTGTAGGGTATTGGTTATTTCTGGGCTCAAGCATCAGTCAATTGCACAGGGAACAGGGAAGAAACAGAATAAAAAATATTTTAGATAGGTGTTTAAGGGAAAATGGTATTAGATGATTTTAAAACAAAAAAATCCGTAAGTTGCGTGAGACTGCGACCAACAATGTCCTACAAGGGCTGATCACTAGAACTAGGATATCATATTTTCAGAGCTAAAATGCTTTCTTCTGTGTGCATGAGGGTGCAGGGAGAGAAGGGTAAGTTCATTGTACCTGGGATGTGGTAGTTAAACTAGAAGGATTTTTTTAAAGCTTTCTGTGAACTAGGAGAAATTAACGTTTTTTTCTGAGACATCTCTAATTTTGTTATTAATGACAATTGTATTTTAGTGTGTGTTAGCTGGCTGACATTTACCCCACACAAGTTTTAAAGCATTTTATATTGAAAATGTATCTGCCTGAAGGCTTATCCCTAAGTCTGAATCCTGTATAAGTCCCATAGTGCTATTTTGTTTTGCTCTGCATATAGATACTCTTCCTTAACAATAGAAGGATTTCTCCCTAATTATTATTGAAATGGGTCATTTTTGTTATCAAATAGGTATCAACGCAGCTTTACATCAGAGTGATGGTGATGTGTGCTATAAAACAGTTTGGGGTTTTTCAGTGCAAGTGTCTACGTATACCAGCTGCTATAGCATGTTAATGAATTTTTGAAAAATAACCCTTTCAGAAGTTGTATAGACAAGCTCTGACTGCTTGCCTGAGGAAAGAAAGATGATAAATTAATTTAAATATTAAACACCAGTTGAGGCGATTAATTTTTAATGAATACAATGAAAAACTGGTTTTGCTTGTATTCCCTGGAACACCCTTTCAAAAGCTTTGCTTTTCCAAAATAGTTTTTTCTTTTTCCTGTGCGTGTGGCAAAGGATGTCACTTGGTTCACAGCAGGTAGGTTCATTAGCTGGCATCTCTGGTATAATATCCAGCTGTGGAAAGCTTATAAATATTGGTATTTAGGTCATCTTAATTAGGCCTTGAAATAAAGATTTAAGATAGAGGAATAATTGCGTACTTCGCTGTGGCTGAGCTTCTTCAGTGAAAAGAGGGTGCAGTTCCCAGTCTGATTTCAGCAGAGTTGCTGCAAATCCACCTCACCGATGCTCCTGTGATTGCACAGGTTCCTGTATCGATTAAAACTAATTATTTGGGGGCAAGGTGAAAGATGTGGCAGTTTTCAGCTGGATTGGGTGCTGGACTGGATGTCCTTGCTCTCACTGCTACCAATGCCAGCACAGGGGGGGCATTGGGCTGGGCCAGTCCCCATTTATATCACTGGAGGCTTCTGTGTGACCCATGCTTCTTCATTGCTGGTGATTTGGGGGTTTTACCTCCTCTCCTCCTTCCTCTCCTCCTTCCTCTCCTCCTTCCTCTCCTCCTTCCTCTCCTCCTTCCTCTCCTCCTTCCTCTCCTCCTTCCTCTCCTCGATGAATGTATTGAGAGTCATGCTTATGTTCACATTATTTGAGAGGGAGCTCAGGCATCAATGCTCCTCTCCCAAGCTTGGGTGAGCAAAGAGTTTCTTCCCCCTCTCTGTGCAGACTTAGTTGCCATGTTAGGTCCCCAAAATACTACAAAATCACTGTTGGTGAAAATCAGTGTGAGTTCTTCTGTGCCAAGAGGGGTGGCAGCGATCTCCATACAGCCTGTGTTGCATTTGAGGTTAACAAGCAAAAACCAGGAGATCAACAAGGGAAGCCAGAGGCATCTGAACAGTCAGCGGGCTATGAGATAACCAGTGTTTAAAGCTGCCCTGCAGCTGATGAAATGCAGTTGCCAACCAATGCATCTGCCTTAACAACAGACACAAATGTAGGTCTTCAAACCCATCTCTGTCAAGCCATTGGCAATGAAGTTGAGGACGGTGTGTAATTTTGGGTGAGGAGTGGCTTGGAGGAGGGTTGCAGTGGCATCTGGAGTATGCATCTGGTGTTGTACAAGCACCTTTCGGCATCTAACAGGTACCTAGGGGAAATACTGTGTGACTAGTCTGGTAGATTTAATACAAAGAAAGTGGCAAAGTTGTACTGGTGTTTATCTTTCTTTGACTAGCAACACATGAAGTATGCTTTGGTGCTGTAACACCACGAGATGGGAGGGTGTTGTCATTGTTATTAAGCTAATGACATATAAAGGGGTATTAAAAAGCAGCGGCCATCATCTGCTACATCAGTTGTGCTGCTCATTGAAACGTAAGGACCAATGTAACTGAAAATGGAGGAGGAGCTCCTCATGGTCTGAATTTCTCACTGTAAGAGCATCTCTGTGTCCTCTGATTGTGGATGGAGCCGAGGGAGCACCCATGGGTGCAGGAGACAGATGTTTTGTTTCTTCTCTCTTGTCTGTGCAGCAAGTTCAGCACACCCTGAAATGCAGACTTTATTTTTTCTTAGCATTTTGAAGGTGTACCCTATCTTACACCAAATCTTCTAAAATTCTAGTTTAGACAAAGCCTGAGGGGATTTAGGTTTGCATATTTTCCTAAGAGGATTATGCTTCACACTTAATTGCTCTATAAATTGTTTGAGCACTTTTAAATTATTTTCCCAGTACACAAAAAGCCGCATACACATTTGAACTGTCCTGAAATGTGTTGTCTGGAGGTTAGTGATAGAAATTTGGTGTTTGAATTAATAGTAAACTGAATCACTGAACCTCAGGGTTATTTTGAACTGAAAAACATTTTGGTAACCAGATTTGCAGCACGGCTGCAGGAACAGTTGTAGCAGCACAACTGGAGAGAGTAGCAAATTGCAAGATGGATTAGCAACTGCTTACACTGGCATCAGAGAAAACAATTTATTGTGAAAATACAGCCCAATGAGCACCCTTCCAAGCATGAGCATGATCATAACACACTGAGATTTGGGAAACTCTTTACACACAAGGGAGTAAGGCAGCTTAGTGGGAAGAACATTGGGGAAAAAATTGTGGTAGTCTATGAGGACTTCTGTAATTTACGTTCACACTCATAAAATCACTGGTGAGGCACTGTACACCTCAGCAATGGCCCCTAGGAGTGGTGATGGGTGCTGACACTCCCCATGCTATCCGGATGCTGTGGCACGATGCCTTCTCCCCACTGGTTGTCACAGCTGATTAATGCCCACCAACGGGGTTGTTTTGATGATTGCCAGCTTCATCTTTCATTATGTGCCTGCAGTTGGGCTTTATCTTACACATTTGTATTTTTTCTGTATTTATGGTTGGTTTTGGAGGGCTGGGTGCAGCTCTTCATTTTGTGCTGCTGTTGGGGTGTTTAGAGGCTGTGCAGCAGCAATTGCTGCCAAAACCAAGCCGGTGCCAGGGCTTCTTCTCTACTAGGACAATCAGAGAACTTGAAATGCTAAGATTTCCTTATTTTATTTCACTGAAGGTGGAGGAGAGATCTGTTTCAACCATAGAAAACTGGTTTAAAACATGAGTAAACTCATCTGTGCTGAGCTCCCTTTTAAACTGCTAGTTTGTACCCAGTGGTGCTGGCTCCATCATCTTTCATCTCTCTTCAGCCACTCCTCACAGGAGGGATGAGGTGGACGTCACTGAGAGACGAGTGGCATTTATTTGGTAAAGAGGGCAAGGGGCAGAGAGAAACATCCGCTGCAGCAGTGTGAAAGATGGGCAGTCTCTGTAGATCTGCATTATTTTATCAAAGAACTGTACTTTTAGCATTGCAAGCTGTACCGCAGCGAATGTGGGACTGGTGTTAGGCGGGTGTTAAACCCTTGAAAGAAGGAGAACCTGAAAGCACAAACTGAGGCGGAGCTGTTGAGAAGTTTCAACTTCTGTTTTGCTATAGAAGCTTGTATGGAGTAAGTTTGCTTCTGGTTGGAACCAAATTGATTGAGTAAAATAAGCAGAATCAAACAAAATTGATTAATATCCAAAGTTATGGCTCGGCTGGTGAACGGTGATTTGTGAGCTTTACTAAACAACAACTCTGAGGACTTTCTTATATCCAGTACCTCATGGTGATGTTTTGTGTTCTGTTTTCCCTGCAGACGTCGGCTGATCTCACAGCGATCTTCTCTGGAGACTCTGGAGGACATCGAGGAAAATGCCCCACTGCGGAGGTCATTTTATTTACTCTCTCTCTAGTTACTGGTCTGTAAGGTGCATACACAGACAGACTTGTCCCTGCACGTGTTGGAAAATAGCTGCGTGTTCATAGCACGTAAAGGTATTAAAACCTCATTCACCCTGCAAGGTGGTAGATGACATGAACTACACGCTCCCAGGTGTTAGGTTATTAAATAAAAAGTCAATATTTAAATAAAATGGCAGGAAATAGAAAACCAAATTTGATTAACAGAGAGCTTTAGTTGTTACTAACAGGAATGACTAGCCTCTAATGTAGTACGTTTAAAAATAAGCACAGCTGGTTGAATGAAGTAAGCTTTTGAAGGCTAGTATTTTTAGTAATCTTATATTTGATGGATTTTTATTATTTGTTCTCTCAGCACACACGGTCTTATTTTGGTAACCAGCGTTGCTGTCTTTGTGTGTAGACTGGTACATTTGTGACTGCTACCTCACTAATAAATCTGCTCCCATCCTTGTTGTATCAGCAGCTTCAGTGCGGTTTTATTTCTGCATCCAGGAGGCCACAGCTTCTCTGGGGACCGCAGTAATTAGTCACTAGGCAATCCTCTGGGGTGATGGAAAATGGAGCAACTGCTGAACAGTTCAGAAAGAGGCTGATCAGTAACCTGACCAGTGCATGGTGTGCTCCCAGGTCAGCTGTTCAGCAAGGCAGCAGCTTAATTTTGAATGTCTCTTTTATCTTGGGACCTGTAATTCACCTGTTTTATATTGATGTTTAGCCTATAGCCTTGTTTATCCACATGCAGATTGGCTGTCTCTCCCCACCTTGAAGCAAAAACTTAATAGCAGAGACTATACTGGCCTATTACCAAGGCTCGATTATTTTTACCAAGCTTACTGTTGAATACTTACCAGCATGTTGTGAAGCGTTCACATAAATGATTCAAACTCATATAATTGGCAAAAGATATAAACAAAGTATGGCTTGTGAGGCAGTATTTTTACTTGCTAATTTGCAGAGTTATTGATAGAACTTCTCTCTCGGTGATATTTTCCCGTGAAGAAGCTAACAAGGTTAATTGCAACCAGAGGGCGAGAGAATCTTGAGGGTTTTACTAACAGGAGTAAGCAGAAATGGCAAAGTGATGAGGTCCCCTGCTTCAGGGTGTGCCCATACAGAGGGACGGTGGTTGGGTACAGTGATGAGAAGTGGGGGTGCTTTCAGTCCAGCAAAGGTACTTGTTGGGGTTGGGAAGCTGCTGAACTCTGCCTATGCATAGGAGAGGATGGGAAAAATGGGTTAGGGAGGCTCAGTGCAGAGGAACTGTGCTGGTCCTGTGTGCTGGCGGAGGATGCTTGTCCCTTGCTCCCACGGAGGATGCAGCAGCTGCGGTGCAGCAGCCCTGGCCACACAGCCAGCGCAGGATTTATCTCTGGTACCTGCACACCGTGCTTTGCCTTGCAATGAAACAGCGCTGAGATGAAGCAGAGAAAGCTTTCACATGTGTTGTGGTTTCGGCTGATTAAAAAAGAGCAGAGCTGGAAGGGGTGTGGGGGATATTTCTGTTTGTCTCATCTCTCCTCCCTCTGGCAATTTCTTTCTCTGACTGCAATTTTAAAAGTGCGTTCAGATGTAAGATATAGAAGTAAGGATTAATGTTTTGAAGAAGGATTTTTTCCACCCTGAGGTAATTTATTTTCCTTTCAGTTGTTTTGTATGCTGTTAGGAATGTGAAAAGTAATATTTAGAGTTAAAAGCAAATAGGAATTACTCTTGCAAAGGAGGGATTTTCAGTCTTTCTAAAATTAAAACAAGAAAGAATTGTCATCAATAGCTGAGGAGGATACAAAAGCGTGGGTGTTGGTGTGAGAGGAAAAATCACATACTTACCAGGTTTTGTTTTAGTTTAATTTTTTTTTCCTCTCTGAAAGCTTGTGCTAAGCTGCAACAGTAGATTACAGGAAGTTTTATTTTGCTGAGATTTTTTAAATGATGTGGTTTTTTGCATGAAGGGAGGGGTGGTGGTGCCTTTTCTTATTATTATTTTAAATATTTTTTTTAATTGAGCTGTCACATTTCCAGACTTATTGTCTTTATTGTTCTTGCTGATTCCCAACACAAGGTGACTTGAATCATTTGTCTCGTCTTTCCTTCCTGCCTTTGTATAGACTTCTTGGCTGTACAGCAGGGAACTGAGTACTTTTATTTCTCCCCCCCCCAAACTGATTTATTTTTCAGATGTCGGACACTCTCAGGATCACCTAGACCAAAGAACTTTAAGAAGGTCCATTTTATCAAGAACATGCGGCAGCACGATACCAGAAACGGCAGGTACTGTGCATCCAAAGGCTGCTTCTGCAAAGGCAACCCATGGGGTGTGGGGCAAAGGGCAGGGTCAGCATCCCAGTGCAAGAACACAGTGTCCCATTGCCACTTAATCATGTATCACATACGTATTAATGGCCTTTAAAATAGTCTGTGATTGTGCAGGCTGCAGTGCACGCTCGTTCCTTGAGTAAAATATGAGTCAGTGGAAGTGCTAGCCCATGGATTTGTAAGACTTGTGTCCCCATAATACAAATAGCCTGCATAAAATGAAAATCAGAGTAAACTGGGCATAATCTGGTTGCATTTCTTCAAGGGTAGTGGCAGGTACTAAGTGTGAGGGGGGCACATGGCCAAACCTGCCTTGAATAAGTTTAGGCTGAGTGACATTTCAGCATCTATTAGTGGGTGTGAGGGGAGGCAACAAGCTAGCTGGGTTGTCAGGGCTGCCTGTGGCAGGAGGCTTCCTGGACAAGGAACTCAAGAAAACATCTTCAGGGAAAGGTATTAAGGTTACCCAGAGTCTTACAAGATAAATTATACATGTGACAGATCCCGATTGCACTGTTGTGTCCTCTCAGATGCAAAGTGCTGGTTGGTGAATGGGCAGCTGGGGCTGTCTGTGGCAAGGTGAGGAGGGGGATCCTTGTTTTCAGGGCAGACACAGGCAGAGAGACTCCTGGAGGATGTGCGAGGGGTGCAGCGGGGACGTGCACTGCCCAAATTGCAGCCGTAGGCACCGGTGGGACCTATACAGCACTGATCAGAAGGGACTTCCCTTACTGCAAAGGCGCAGTGCCTGTTTTGCTGTTCCCATCAGCAAAATAGGTTCTTCATTGTGATATCATCCAGCTCAGAACTGAAACTAACTCCTCCCTGCTTGTAGACACCTGTTTTTTTCCTATTGACAATTTCCAAGACAATTTTCCTATGTGCCTCATGATTTTATTCTTGTCCTTCTAAACCTGAATAGGTTTGAAATAAGCTACCTGAACAGGTTGCATATAGACTAAACGATCTTGCTGAGAGCTGACCCTTGCACATGCCTGTTCTCATACAGCTGCTGTGGGTGAGAAGTGTGTACGTTCCTGTGCGTGTAGCCTGTGGTTTCCATCAAACGTTGAACCGGGCCAATAGAAATTCCGACATTACATTGAACCATGGGTTTTAGGAATTGAATTCTGGTAGGTGTAAATTGGCTCGAGCAAAATTTTCCTTGCATTTATTCTCACAGGTACCATTAAATGCAGTGAAAGGTAGTAATCAACATAAATATTGCAGAAAAGGTGGCTGTGAGAGACGACAGCTTTTTAGAAACAAACATGCAAAAGTGTTGCCTTAACTGTTGTCTGAGTAGCAGCTGATTATTGTCTTTACAACAAATACATATGGAATCAAACACAGAAAAGCAGCCCTCTAATTTTAGTCTGTTTTATGCATAAATAGATGTATGCTCTGGGAATTTCATACAGCAAAAAATACTTATTCTTAAGGTATTATGCAAATTCCACAGAGAACAAGTAATTTCTGAGATGTGTATATAAAGAACAAGTAATTTCTGAGATGTGTATATAAAGAACAAGTAATTTCTGAGATGTGTATATAAAGTACATGCATAAACTTGTTAGAAATATTACCTGCGAAAAAATGAATAAATATTTGATTTGTAAACTCTATTTTCCATCTTTTGCAAAAAGTATTTTTAGGATATATACAGCCTTTTATCTTAATTCACAGATCAGTCATTATGTCTGATAATATGACTGAGTATTTTTCTTGCTAAGAAAACAGTGAGTAAGCTTCTGCTATTCAACTGGCTTATCTTTATCGGCAGACACAGTTTTTCAGAATATTTCTGTAATCATAATAAAGATCTCTTTAGCTAAAATACAAATACACTAAGAATACAATACACAGTTTTGGAAATGCTTTTGAACCATGCGCCACAGCAATATTAGCTAAAAATAAAATGCAAAGTCAACTCTTTATGTCACCAGCTAAGCCTAGCAGTAAGTAGTCTGAGCACATACCCTGGTTTACCGAGGGGTCTGGATGCTGTTGCAGTCTCTGAAGCATTCTGGATGAGAAAGACCTCAGCAAAGTCAGGTGGATTTGCTTTATGTGTTCATCCTAAAATAGCAGAGTTTTTGAGTACCTAAGACCTTTAAAGCTGGTGACCTCCCTGGCTCCTTGTGATACGGAGGAGCACAGGTATTGCAGTGGATAAAAAATCCTCCTGGGGCTCCTTCTCATGCCTGGGACCTTGTCCCATGCGGCTTGTGCTTGGTCGTGCAGATGCTGAGCCAGGCTGGAGTCAGGCTCTCAGAGCTCTCTCCAAAACCCCTGACCCTTCTGTTACTGCGTGTCAGCCTTTCTCTTAACGTGAGGAACTCAGCTTTGAAAGCATCTACACAGAATATATTTTTGAGTGGTGAATTTGATACTTGGGCTTTCACTGACTTGTGACTGTGAGTGTCACAGCAAAGAAAACCACAGTATGGATGATAGCCTGGGGCTCGTTCTTCTGCTATGGGCCCTTATTTGTGGCTCTTAGCCTGTAAGTGAGGTGTCTTTGTCCTGTGGCACTGAGAGCTCTTCCCCTCTCAGCCCTGGGGATGACACACGTTGAGCAACGGTGCTCTGGGTCCAGCCTTTGGCAGCCCAGCAGCAAGGCAGGACAGGCTGTGGTTAAAACAAGAGTTCAGCTATTTCAGGACAGAGAAAAACCACCTATAGACAGACCGCAGCTTATCAGCCAGTCCTTGTGCAGCTTCCTGTTGATGGTTTTGTGCACTGGTTAAACCGGTTTCTTTGGATTTGTAGGACATAGCTTATTAAAGGAGCTGGAAAATGAGGTTTCCTAGACTGTATTATCAAAGCAGTCTTCTAAAGTAACACAAAATAAATTTTCCTATTAAAAGACAAAGACAAGCCAACCCTGACATGCAAATTGGCACAGATAGCCACCAGTGTGTGGTTTCACCAACTTTACTCAGCATTTATTGTTGGTATCCTCCATACACTGTGAAGCAGAAGCTTTCCTATCCAGCAGAAACAGGCCAACAAAACAGCAACCTGAGCCAGTTGAGCAAACAATTCATGGTGAGAACTGGAAAAGAACATTTCTGGAGTCATCCTGTATAGCAGATACAAAAGCAGTAAAACAATGCTCTTCTCCTACCCCCATGCAATCGCTTTCTCATATTTTTATTAGTGTGTATACAGCTCCATACCAAGGCCAAACAGCATCCGTAGGGTATGAAAGGTCTGGTTTGCTGCCCTTTTATTTCTGGAAATGCACACACAGGCACTCTATTTGCAGTGTCCTCACTGTTCATTATTACTCTCAGCCACCTTCCAACAGCTCCAACTTGAGTCTGGGAGATTCTAAAATGATGTCTGCCACCCAAACGGCATCCATGGTTTGTGTGTTCACCTCTGCGAGCAGGGCAGCAAAGCCCTGTTAGTCAAACTTCATCAGTCAGGTGTGAAAGAAGAGGCTACAATGTTCTGCACATGTATGGTATATATGATGTATATCACATTGTCTTTTGGTGCAACTCAATCAAACCTAGACAGACACTAAAGAAAACAGACATTCTTCTTCTTCAAGTCAAGCAAATTACTGATTCTGTTAAGAGCCTTGTGCTCAATAATTTTTTGTAGTTTTATAGCATACACTCATTAAAGAAATTGGAGGATTAACTTTTTTACAGTCTTAGACAGTTGCACATTGTCAGAGCTTTCTTGCAAAATAATGGTTGCTCTGAACCACAGTAATTAGTACAACTTCTTGGTGAAATGTGAGAATTAGAGAGTGAAGACCTTTCCATGCAGTAATCTTAAACATGTTGAGGTGGCACAATGGAAGTCAGGGCACGTAAAGTCAAGCTGCTTCTGATGTACAGAGATAGTCATACAGAGCTGCACAGAGTCAGAGATGCTCCTTGTTGTAGAGTTGAAATCCAGGAATATGCTTTTCTCCTATAAACAGTAATTCCGTTTTCTTGAACAGCAGCCAGCTTCCATACACCTTCTTCTCCAAAGTGTACTTTATGACATGTTTCTGGACTCTCTGCTCCGGCAAACCATTGCTGGCCCTCAGAATATTTTTGTTTTCCATGCATATCATCAGACTGCTAAATAAAATAACTTTTTATCCCTCCACGATGAGCTTCTGACTGCTGCCTTCCCTGCTTCCTTTCCAGTCCAGCTCCTAAGGCTGTTTTGCACCAGCCCCTCCAGCAGCTCTGCAGATGTGGTTTTGTGGAATCCTTGTGGTGGAGGCCATGGGCTTCTCTCCTGCTCTGCTTGGGAAATCTTTATGTAGAGAGGATCTCCCAGTTTATGGAAAGGCAATACTTGGGTCCCAAGGGAAGGAAATCTGAAACAAACCTAGATGCTGGGCTGCTGTTTTTTATTTCCTTTCTGGTCTGATTCCTTCTGATACACACACAGCAAGTTTTCTGTGGTAACTTCCCACTGTTGTCTTTGCTTGTGGACACAGAAGCACCAATTTGTTTTTCTTTTAAGTAATAAAAGTTGTTTTGGGTTTTTTTAGGGAGGTGTAGGGCATTGGTGGAAAAGCTATATTTCCAGAAGCAACCAGAGGGAGTGGGGGTAATATGCTTAGTGGGTACTGTGGTTTTCCAAATTCAAAGATGCTTTCTGATGTCAGCCTCAAAGTCCGTGCCAAGTTTCATACATCAGCAAACAAGGCTTCCAGTGAAGAAGCAAGCTGTTGTGAGTAGCAACCATTCAGCAATAAGCAGTGGCAAGCACAAAATTAATCATAGGCCTGGGCTTTTTTTTGCTTGTGGACTGCCTTTCCCAAATGTGAAAAAAATATTCCTCTCTGTTTTTCAATATAGCAATGCATCATGAGACCATCTTATAGGATCTGAGGTATTTACCATGGGTAAGGGGTGTTACAGTATTCAGGCAAACAATGAAATCATACCTCTGCTGCAGGAGAACTTCCTAATGCTGTATGCATGTTTATTATTAGAAACCCTCCTTTACTGAAAGGTAAATACCACTTTGCTTTTAAACATGCTTTTAAGGAGGAAAATAGGGTTGCTATAAAAGAATGGTCCAGGAGAAGGCAAACTGATCATTCTGCATTTTTCCAGGCATTGCACGCAGCAGCTCTCTTGGGGATCTAAACCTTTTCCAGGAAGGATGACTAAGCTGGTCCCTTAAGGAAATAGTGTTTTAATAGCAGCAAAACTGGTACGAGATTTGTAAGTGCATATGGTGGTGCATATTTTCAGACAATAAAGAACAAAATAGCTTGCTAGGGTTTGTTGTCCAACTTCGACCAGTGCAGGACAAAGGATGAAAAATTTGTGTGAAATCCTCACATACAGGTCTGTAGCGCAAAACATCAGAAAAATAAATGTTGGAGAGCAGAGCAAGGAAGTGCAGTAGCCCTGACAACCAACCTAGCAGTAGGTCCTAGCATTTGGACCACAAGTGGAGATTTTTAGAAAGGTAAAACATCAGTAAATTCCAACACTGATCACATTAGAAGATGGCACAAATTGCTGTCACTGTGTCTTAGAGGAATTTGAGGGCATGCAGCCTGTTGGTCAGCTTTAGAGGGAAGAAAGGGTCTTCTCAGTGTACATTATACAATTATGCAATTGTCATTGCCCTGAAGGTAATAAGGAAAGAGGGTATATTTATAAACAGTCAGTTACTTATTGGCATTTTATATCTTACATCTTAATCAAGCTTCTCTTGGCTTCTTGTCAACCTGCATCTCCCCAAACTATAGTTATATAGGTATTGGCAGTCTACACAGTGTTATAGAAGGAGGGTCTTGACTTCAAGATTTGGTATTGATGTTGCTTAATGATTTGTCAGACCTTAATGGCTAAAGGTAATAGCGTGGCTGTAAAGCAGATAAGTTGCTCTAAGTGATTTGATTTTAGGCCACACAGTGACTTTGCAAATGATGCGGAGATTTGGAGACTGGTTAAAAATACAAGGCATTTGCTGTAAGAGTGGCCTGGATTCTGAGATAAGCTCTGCACAGGCAGATAATGCATGCTTTCATTTAGCCAAATCTTGAGCTGCTTGCCTGACAGTTAGTAATGACTGAGACAGACGTGCTGGAGGAGAAGGGACAAGGAGCTGTGGGATCAGTCATGCCTGAGTGTCAATTTAACATCATAACCAGAAGGGCTGATGTGATTTCTGAGTGCAGAGGCTGGTGGTTGTCAGGGCTAGACACTGATCTTAAAGGTAAGACTGAAAGATATGATGTTTGTATCTGCCATCTCTGCAACCATTGAGGCCAGTGATACTGCCTAGAGACCAAGAAGGGTGATGAAGAAAAACTGGAGAAGACTCAAGGAGGAATCTGGAAAACAGTGAAAGGATCTGAATGTTTATGATAGTAGCAAACTTTGACCTCATCCATGAATCAGGCTATTTCAGGAACGGGAAGCTGAAAATCAAGGGAGTCCTCTGGTTTAGCAGAGAAAGGTCAGGACCCACAGCAGGAAGTTCTTGTCAGATAAGTGCAGACTCCAAGTCAGCCATAGAGTTGTGGTGGGTACCACCTGGGTTGGTGCTGGATTTGTCTGCTTAGTTTCAGCTGTAGCAGTGAGTGGTCAGAACAGCTCCTTGCCTCTCTGGGTGGACTCCTTTCACCAGAAAAATACCTGTCCTGGATTCCAAATAGTGTATTCAAGATAGTCTCCTGAGAAAGCCTCTAGAGGGGATGGAACTCCACGACTCATTTGCTCATTTGTGTAAGGTATGGTCAGGCTTCAGCACTTCTGTAAAGTCTCAATAGCATGATACTCTACCTGTGAGATAAAAAAGAAGAGTTTTATGATTACGAATTCCTCAACGGTGACGTCTGTTGCTTTGCTTATTGTGGTGGGATTTTTAAATTTTAGTCTTTGATTTCTTTTATTTTCTTTTATATTTTAGAATAGTCCTTATCAGCAGCAGAAGATCCTTCTGTAGCATATTTTCAGTGCTGCCATATCGTGACTGTACCCAAGTCGGGTATGTATATTTATACATGTACTACATAGTCTTTCTGGGCCTGCATGTAGACCTGATAATGGGCAACAGCATGATGGAGGCTAATGCTTTTGCATATCTGCTCTGAGAAGAGATAAATGCATTTAGATATATTTGCCTTGTGGAACATGAACCGGTTCAAACTGCAGCTCTCACTCCCCAGTTTATTCATGCGTGTTGTGGTATCTTCGATTATTAAACTGGAGAAATCTACTCCCCTGAAATCAATGTTCTTGAAAAATGCACTGTTTTTATTGTTTCTTCTGACTTCACTCATCTTTGACAAAACAACTGTCCTAGACAGCGCAACTTTAACTTTGTAAGTGGTCTTAGCTTTCTCATTCTTCCACACAAACATGGTGCTACTGTATCTAGATTTCCAGAACTACAGGGAAATAATTGGATTTAAACATAATGCCTTTTTGTTGTACATTTTGCCATTGATCAGATCACTTGGTCAGTGAAAACAGATAATTTTGGCCATAATACTATACAGATTCTCACCTGGTGCAAGCAGTGTCCATGGAGCTGCCTTGCATCTCTCAACGTGCTGAGACACTAGATCTCTGGTAGAAAAGTTTATTTGGGTTGAAGCAGTTCTCCAAAGACTGAGAAAGCTTTTTGCTCTTGCACTGAAACTGCAGAAGTGGAAGAAACTGGATTTGGGTAGGAGGTTTTGGCTGGCAAGCTCTGGGGCATGGCTTGCTGCGCCTTTAGAGGCGCAATGCAAGTCTGGGAAGGGCAGTGCTGGTCGGTGGCAGCTCCATGCCCGTGGGGCATAAGAGTAAAGCATGGCCACCATGGCCACTCATCAGAGAGCTGAGAGTTGCCTGCAGTTGGGGTCAGCTCGAAATCTGGGGAGAATACTCAGCTGATATATGGGAGCATCTGAAAGAACCACAAATCATCTAGAGTCAAATTCATCCAGTGCAAAAAGGATGAATTTGGCTCATATTTTTCAGCCATCTATTCAGTTCTGGAGAATGGCTTGCCACAAGCTGCTCATGCATCAGTAATTCAAAACAAAGGGAGATTGTTTTTAATGCACAAAGGAAAGGAGGCACCTTTGTAGAAGAGTTGACTTGCTGTTGTTGTACTTACAGTACATTTTTTCCCTTAATTAAAGAGGGATGACACATCAGGCAAATTCTTGACAGACTGGCAGCTTTGTTCGTTCTTCTTGGGTACACTGTCATTCATTTATGGTCATTGCCCTGTGGAAATTGCCTTTTTATTGAAAATTGAACATATTTTAGAATGCTGATGACTGGTTATACCTCCTAAATTACAGCAGTAATGAGCCCAGCTGCAAACCTAAATATTATTTCAGCATGTAATGTCTTGTGCCATGCTTACGCAGCAAAAAGGGCATGGGATGAGAAAGTAGAAAGTGCCAGTACTAAACAATCCGGCCCTGTTCCCTTTGCCAAAAAGCCAAGATTAAGAAAAAAGGATGCCGTCTGTCTTTCTTCCAGAGCTTCAGAGGAAGAGAGAAACAATTCAGTGGCACCTCCTTCCAGGAACAGCTGGTGCAAAGAACAGATGAGGCAATACAGCATAAACTGTAGCCACTCTGTTCAGGCTGCACAGTGTTTGCTTACTTCATTGCACGTTTTGGATGTGTGGTAGGAGGGAGGAGAGGCACTGGTACGTTTTTGAAGTACTGTAGTGACAGCACCCATTAGCTTTGCTTTCTCTGAATCTCTGGATTGCTGATGTCTGTCCCCAGGTGAGATGTCCTAACTGGTTTATGTTCTGCAAACGTTAGTGAAGGGTTTAGGAAGAGAAACAAATGGTTGCAGGGAGCCTTGGGCACATCTGCAATTAGACTGGAGAAAGCCCTGGCATGACATGCGTGCAGAGAAAACTGCTCCATGGGAGAGGAGCGTATGGCAAAGCTGCTGCTGCATCTCCACCACTGCTCTGACTCATGGGCGCTGTGGCCAGTGAGGAAATCTCTGGGCACAGCTGGGTTTTGGGCAGGCTGCCAGCCCTTTATGTTGTAGGCGGCACAGAAGTCCTCCACTGTATTGACGCTGGCAACTAAACTGTGCTAACAGATTCACTTAAAAAAAGTGATTTGAAAGGCAGTTCCTGCTGGCACAGCTAAATTCTGCTTGCTCAGCCAGGGTAGATGGGGCACCATCACCCCTTACCAGCGAGGGAAAAGCGGTGTACTCCAGGCTATGGTGGCCCTTCTTGCTTGCTCACTTTCCATGCTGGGATCAAGCTACAACAGCAAGAACCCTCCCCAAGCCCTCCAAAAAACTGTGTTTTTAAGTGGTTGCACACATACAAAGGGAGGTCTGGGGAGTACGGAGAGGAGAGCCATTGAAGTGCATGAGGGGATGAAATTTGACCTAGCCCCTTAGAATATCTTTGCCGAATCCACCTTCCTGGCAGCTGGCGGCTCTCTGAAGTGCGGCTGGCAGCAGGCATTTGAAAGGAAACATACTCCAGAGTGGCGCAGAGGCTGCCAGTGATGGATAGTAGGTTTTAGCCTGCGGTTTCAGAAGGGTCATCTGGTGGTGCTTGCTGGGGCTGAGAAGGAAGGATATAGTGTGCTGGGCAAATCAGTTTCTTTAGTTTTCTTTGTTACACTGAAGAGAAGTGAAAAGTACAGAGGAAAGAGTGGCATGGTGGGGAGAAAAAAGTCATGAACTGAAGTAATCACTAGAATTTTCTGCCCTCAAAATTTTATCCATACCTTGTATCTGATGGAAACCTAGTGCTTTAGCTTATAGTGCTTTTGTGGGAGTGAAAAGGGAGAAAACTAAATTGAAAAAGGTTTTGCGATGTGTTATCTCCTGCTAGAGTCACTGAGAGACAGGTACTTTACGTTAAGATTGGCCACATATTTGCTGGTGGCTTGAAGACACGCACAGCTTCATCTGTTTTCATGGCTGAGAGTAGGGTAATGGGCAGGAGAAGAGCTTGCTTTTCTTTCCCCATATAGACCAGCAGAGCAGCTGTGAGAGCCAACATAGCCAGGGAAAAGCACTGTAGGGAAGGCTGTACTGCAAGTCAGGAGCTGAAAGAGGCACTGAGCATCTTCCCTACTGGCTTCCCTTGGTCCTACTGCCCAAAGTCATCAGACCCTGCATAAGGTTTAGTGGTGGCTAAGGGCAGGGATAAGAGGGTTGCTCTGTACTGAGAGCACTGTAACAGTGTTATTGCCTCTGCTATTAAATTAGCAGATGCACACGCACACACAAACTCTGGTCATCAGTACAGGCTGGTCTGCAGAGGCAGGTAGCACCTACAGGATCCAGCAACACTGATAATGTTGTCTGAATGCTTGGCTTTGATTAAATTTTTATGAAATACCAAGTCATGGTGTGATGCGCAACTTAGAGGTGAGACAATTCAAGGGCCAGTGGTGGTACTGCAGGATCAGTTACGCAGTTGCTACTGTTTTTTTCAATACATTGGAAATCTTCATGGCTAAAGGGTATTCATGGTTTGAATTTTTCCGCCGAAGAAAATCTTGCTCACCTGTGAAACATGCGTGCTGTCACCACACAGATTTTGCGGTGAAGCTTAGAAACAAAACACATGCATGAGGAGATGTGGCAGTGACTACTCAACCTTTTTTTACCGTTGTGGAAGGATACTCATGCTTTATAAAAACTGTTTCTTCTTTCCTTTTTCATCATTCACTGATGTTATATTGGGCTGGCCAAAAAAGTAATTGCGGGAATTTTAATAGATGGACATACTTGTCTTGAAATGTAGCTGACTTTATTTTAAGCCACAAACTCATTGTGTAACTTGACAGCTGACAGTTCAGGCTTGTTTTAGAAAAGGAAAGTGCACGATTTCATTGACGTTTATTTGGCATCGATTTCAAAATGGAAAATCAAAAGGAACATTTTCATCATACTTTGCTGTATTACTTCCAAAAAGGAGAAAGTGCTGTGCAAGATCATAAAATGCTGTGTGTGTGGTGAGGGTGGCTTAAAACTATGGCAGTGTCAGAATTGGTTCGCTAAATTTCGATCCAGAGATTTCGATGCTAGAGATGCACCATGCTCAGGAAGGCCAATCACAGTTGATAACGAGAAGATAAAGGCATTGGTAGACTCCAGTCGGCATTTAATGACACGAAAGATTGCTGATAATCTTAACATATTGAAATTGAGCGTTGTAAACCATTTAAGACAACTTGGATACGTTAGGAAGCTCAATATTTGGGTACCACATGAGCTCAGAGAAATTAATCTCACTGAGCGGGTGCACATCTGTGTTTCTCTCTTGAAATGTGAAGAAAGCGATCCATTTTTGAGACATACAATAACAGGCGATGAAAAATGGATCATCTACAACAGTGAACAGAAAAGATTGTGGAACAAGCGTGATGAACCAGCTCGAAGCACTTCGGAAGCAAATCTTCACCAAAGGAAGGTGATGCTGTCAGTCTGGTGGGATTTCAAAGGTATTGTGCATTTTGCATTGCTTCCAGGGAACCAAGCCATTCATTTGGGTGTGTACTGTTGCTAACTGGGCAAATTAAATGATGCCATCACATAGAAACATCCAGAATTGGTGAATCGCAAACAAGTTGTGTTTCTCCATGATAATGCTAGACCACATTCAGGTTTGGTCACTCAACAGAAATTGCTGCAGCTTGGACAGGATGTGTTACCACATCCACCATATTCGCTAGACCTGGCACCATCAGACCACCATTTGTTTTGTTCTTGAATGGTGAAACTTTCATTGCTGATGAGGATATCAAGTCATTCTTGGAACTTTTTTTTACCAAAGAAGATAAGAACTTTTTTGAGCACAGAATTGTGAAGTCGCCTGAAAGATGGCAAAAGGTAATGAAACAAAATGGACAATATATTGCCTAATACAGTTTTTGTTTCCCATAAAAAATTTGCCTTTCATTTACCCAGAAAAAAACCACAATTATTATTTGGCCAACCCAATACTACAGATCATGTTGAGACCACAGTATTCCTTAATAATACTTACAAATTTGAAGCACCCTAAATAATGTTATGCTAATACTATTCTTCAAGTTCCTCTTTCTTTAAATAGTATACTCCGAAAGATGGAAAAGCTACTTTGTGAAGGGTATTGAAAGTCAATTTCTGGCTCAGCATCCATTGTATGTCTCCCTTGCAGGAGATGAGAATTAATCCCCTTCTAATTCTGCAGATTAGCAGAAAACAGGAGGTAATGGCTGCTATCAGAGGTGCACCTTGTGCAGCCTCTGAGCCACTGTGGCACACACAGCCTTTGCCAAAGGTTGTCCCAGTGGAAGCTCACAGCAAGGCGAGTTGAGCTTTGGTGTTGTTCCTCCTCCAGGACAGGGGGAAATGCCTCAGGTCACCAGCAGATAGCTGCCCCACCACACACACACTCAGCACAGGCACATGGACACACGTGCTGACCTGCTCTAGGCCCTCAAAAGGGATTCATTTTATGGCAGACCAAAGTGGAGCTTTTTTGCAGGTAGATTAAACAAGACTTGAAAGAGTTATTAATTTGGAGCTGGGCTCCAGATGGTTTGAGCTGAGCAGGATTTCAGCCCTTTGAGCTAGGGATCAGACACAGCACATATTTACCATTTAGCCGTTAGGTCGTGCTCTGGGTGCTAGGGTCACTGCACGTGTTCCCAGAGAGAAACCTTTACAGCCAGGCTCTCCCTTGCACCCCAGCACGGTTGTGCAAATGTGCTCTGCAGACCCTCAGCGTGACCCCAGCTATGATGGAGTAGGACCAGGTTCTGCTCTGCCTCCAGGTAGCTACCCTGGGAAGGCAAATTCCCTAGGCAGGGGAAGAAGGGAACCCATTCTCCATTGCTTACCTGCTCTTGGAACTTCTCTAGGCACCACTTCTTCAGCTTCGAAGGTGATGAATGGTACAACTCTGACAGCCTTCCTGGATGTTGTTGGAGTTGTTCCATGTGGCCTGCAGGACATGGTGGCCTGCAGAAAGGCTCTGCATAAGCTTGGAGCCAACTGAGAGCAATCCAGTTCTCACCAGTATTTTAAGGTGCCTAAGCATTTCCAGAAAACTTGATGGCAATGTATGTCTGTCACTCTAAGGGGTGTCACAAAGAAGGAAGAAGGTATCATATTGTCTTTCCCTCCAGGAAAAAAAAGGTAGTGCAGTTAATTGGGTTTATAGTTCTGTTGTGTTGTGTTTTTTTTTCCTTGAGACGCATCGTTATGTTTCATAATTTAAATACATGTTTTTGAAAAGGGGCTTTTTAGGCTTGTTAATGGCAAAAACGTTCACAGATTCTAGTGATACTTTATTTTGTGTTGTTCTAAGAACCTTTTAAGAGCTTCCAAGTTCCTGTGAAGTCCTGCTCAGAAGATTAATTTAGAGGACCTGGAGGAGGAGGAGAGCTGGCAGTGTCACGCAGATGTGGCACTGCAACATGGCCGGTCTTACATTGGATTCAGATCCTGGGCTCACAGTGGCTGACTGGTATAAGGACTGGAGGTGATGAGCTGCAGGACAGAAAAATCCAGAGCATCAGAATACTGTGTGTCCTTATAAAACTGTTCAGTTCACCTCATCTGTTATTCTTTGTGGCAGTGAATTCATTAAGTGGTTAGAAACTTACTTGCAGTAGGCATCGCTGCTGAATATTGCTGTCTTGACAAGAATATAGGTATTTATCTGACTAAACTTGCCTCCAGTTAAGGGAAATAATATAAGTAATCAAATGGATTTAAGCCCAGGAAACAGACCATTCTTTTAAAGTAAAGCAGCAAGTCATTAGAGAAAAAGAATTTTTATTCTTCTCAGAAATGCTACAAACCAGCTTCATCCAGTTTCTAAAGATAAAGCACTGCTGAATTTAACTTTGAATTTAACTAAGTGCTGGCCAGAATGCTAATGAGCGCAATGATGCTGCAAGCAAGACGTTTCCAATACCATCATCCCAAATAACATGTAGCCACAACGATCAATGAGTCCATAGGCCAGGCATTCCCAATGGCCTTCGTTATCTCAACTCTGTAATCTTTGTTCATTTAAAATGAGTAAGAAAGTCACATGCAAAATGAGGCAAAAAGAAGCATTTAGGTAAGGTCTTGCACGCTGCACCCCTGCTGTCAGTTATTTGGCAGGTCAAGTAACAAGCATTGCAGTGAGTGTGGAAAATGGGACTATTTACAGGAGAAATTGCCATAGGGATGGTAGCAATAAGCACACAGTGAAGTGGGGTACTCTGTTACGTCCTTCAGATTTGTTACCCAGTTCCTTGCTATTCTTCCCCAACAGATTTTGTGTGCGGTTTTCAGGCGGTTTTCATAATCAGTCTTGAGTGCTTTTCCTGAACGTTTACCATTCCATAGGCTTGGGGAATAATAGCTATCTGGTTTTAGCCAATAACAGGGAAACTGAAATATCCCTGCTTTTCTTTACCATTGCCCACTTCCCTTGCTTCTCCCAAGTTGAACTAAATCCAATAGCAAGTGCATATCAGCTTTACAGAAAGACACAAAAATCTGGGGTTTTCCTCACGCCAGGATATTTCAAAAATAATAATCCCATGCATGAATTTTATAGAGTCACCGTTGCTTGTTTTTGTGAGTTGCCCTGTACCATTAGACTGAAATCAAGCAGTGAATCCCCAAAAGCTAATAGGTTTAAATTTTGAACTTTTACTCTGCGTTGGGCTAAACATCAGGACAAGAGCTGATGTGCTGACACCTGAATACGTTTGGAGAGAGAAAAAGGATACTGGCCCATTAAAGCCACTTTTCCAGGAGTTTCTCCACCTCCTCTCCCTGTAAATTGCTGCTGGAGTTGTTGTTTTAGCAACATTAATGGCAATTAGGATCTGAAAGCTCTGGATCAATTAAAGCAGACAGTCTTGGTGGAGGAGATGTGCTGCAGGGCTGGCTGGCAGTGCACCTCTTCCAAAGCTGTCATTGTCCTTGTGCCTGTAAACAGAGATGATAAGTAGAGAGTATTTGCAGTGACAGTAAGAGCAGAAGCTTTTCTTGATGGCTTATGAACTGCCTTTGCTTTTAGAATAAATCTTAACAGTCAGGAGTCACTAAGCATAAGATACAGACACAGAAGGCTTACATCTCTAAATAACAGTTATCAGATCCCTTTTTGCAAGAAGCCGAAGGCTTTTTCATGTGTCTAGAAATGTATTTAATAATTAATGGACTCCTGAATTATTCACAGGTTAAAGTGTTCAACTGTTGCTGTCATTTAAAGAGCAAGTGCCCAGCAGGGGTCTTGCATGGGGCTTTATGGATCACGTCAAAGCATAATGTTTGATTCATTAAAGAAATGTTATACTTCTGAAAGTAATAGCATCCAATTTATATTCTGATGATCCCGGCCTGACTAATAAAAGACATGGTGAGATTTCCTCTTTTGATTCTTATCTACCTATTTTTCACCATCCCACCTAAAATCTGGGATCCCAAGTCACCTGGTACTGTTCCAAGAAAATCTGTGAACTCTTATTAGGTGGAGAAACTTTCATTTTATTCTGCAGTCCTGGGTAACTAAAACAATGTGCTTAGTTTTGAGTCTAGTTTATAACACTGCTCAGCTTTCTGGAAATGGTATGCATGAACAGAATATTTAGAGCTTGACATTGATGTAAATCAGGGTAACTCCCCAAACTTTGTCAGAAACTGGCATCTAGTTTTTTTGTCTCCTGTCATCACTCTCTCTTCTCATTTCCTCAAGCTCAAATAAAGTGAAAGTAGTAAATTTAAGTTCCCATTATTTATTTTTGCTTTTTGGTGTCAGTTCGAATCCCTTGAAAACTTTGTTAAAAAGCACTTTTGGAAAATAAAACTGAGGAAAATTTAAAAGTGAGGAAAAGGAGGAAGGAAGTTTTCTTGACTTAAAAGCCTCTTTGGAAAGGACTGTCTTTTCTGCTCTGCATTTTGTGAGCACCTTTCACTGTTGGATATTGGTTTGTGCAGTTCCTTAGTGCCATTGGTAATCTAAATAACTTAAACACAGTGAAAGCTTGGTTTTTCTTTTATACAAAGTGCCTATCCTTCATGTGCTCCTGTCTCACAGGGCCTGTTGGCCATGGTTCCACCAAGGGCTGGTGTCCTGAAGAACTTGGTGGTGGTGGTTAGCAGCGCTGGCGTGGTGACTGTACCCAGACAACCATCCTGACTGTTCCCCAGGCACAATTGACCCCTTTGGAGAGGGCAAACTGGGGCACCCCCCAGGTCTTTCCTAATTGCTTTGGGATTTTGGGGGTGTAGGCAGGAAGCAGCTGTGCTGGGGCTCCCCCAGCAGTAGGGTGGCAGCCCCTGGGCTTGCTGTCCCAGCAGGAGCTTTGCTGGGGCATTTGTGAACTTGTCTGTAAGAGAAGGGAGGGGAAAAAAATCAAGGCTTGTCCTGCAAAAACTTGACTAGCTTGGTGTTGAGTGTAGTGATAGGAAACTCAGAAAGGATTTGGTATAGTTGCATAGGAATTTCTTATTAGGTAGTAACTGAGATTTTTTTACCTGAGAGAGAAGGATATGTATAAGCTAGGATGAGCCTTTCCATTTATATGTCGATGTTGATAAGAACATATGTACATATATGAACATACATATAATGTATGAATTATACATACACATAACGTAGATGTATATACATATAAGAACATACATATACATATATGTATAAGTTGATAAGAAACTACACATTGGTTAGTACTGATTTTCCTCAAGAGAGGGAGTTTAATTCTCTGTTTTATGGACAGATTTCTCTCCAAACAGTAATATTTTATTACTCTGTTTTACAACACAAGCCATTATGTACTACCTAGAAATGCAGAGGAGCAAAAGACCCTAAGTAGCCTGTGCTGCTCAGGATGAAGGATAGTAACTGCAGTGTTGTCCACAGGGTTCTGAAGGTAGAGTTGTCTTTAGAAACATCAGAAAGATGGGGAAAATGGAGGCTTGAATGTCCCTCAGTCTTCAGCTGATATCCAGGGATCATTCCCATGCATGTCCACCCTTGCCTGCTGACCCTGATTCCTGCTCCCAGAGCACTGATTTCCTTTCAGTCCTCGAAGCTGCTCTTTTTCTTTTTAAAGTGGCTGTGCTGACTCTTTGAAGGGTGCCAGATTTTCGTTTGATTAATTACAGAGTTATCTATCCTTGCGTGTTAATTGCATGGAGAAATTTCTTCGTGACTCGTTTTCAAAGTTGTAATGGCATTATTTCTTACTCTGTGTCTATAAGATTTTGAGTGGGAGGAAACTAAACAGTCCTGATAGTATTTCAGGTAATTCAGATTTTTGTTTTCACTTTTGGATTTGGGGGCTTCCTCAAATTGTGTACTTGTTTCTTGGATAAGACCTGCTGAAATAGTTACTATTTGGCATATATCTCCATGTGAAATAGTTCTTTGAAGCATGTTCTGTGCAAGAGCAGAGAGTCTAATCCCATGCCTCTGACAGAGGGTTATTTTTATGTAATTATTTGTCCAGGCACTGAGTAACATGATATCAGGAAACAAGAACGATAATGTGACACTGTGCTAAATGAACCCCGATCAAGAAACTAAGAGGGCTTTGTTGGAATTAGGAACTTGATATAGTCTTTTCCTTTGTCACAAAAATATGTTTTCCAGCAGATAGACATGTTTTTCCAGCAGTAAGGTACATGATTTATGGGGGACTCACCAATAGCTATGTTTCAGAGAAATAAAATGCGTGACAGGTTGGAAAGGGAAGACAAGGAAACAGGGCGTGCAGAGACAAAGTAGGAGACTTTGCCCAGCCCTGCAATTGGGTGAAGAGTCTACAAGGCTTCTCTCTGCCCCAGTGTCAGCATCTCTTCCACACAGATTTTTAAGCACATACTTGCACCTTGGGGAAAATATTGCAAGATAAAAACTCCAGAGTTGCATACAGTCGTCATTTGCAGACCATAAATAGTCTTTGTCACCTTCAGTCACGTTCTGATCGTGAGGCTAAAGCATGGGATACAGCCTGCTTGTGTCAGGCATCTCATTTACCTCCAAGCGTAAGGTGCCAAACGGGTCAGTCCTCCTAAAGTAGATCCCCAAGTTTCCATCCCCAGCTGATGGAGAGCTGGGTTTCTTCTGGTAGCCTCCAGCAGGAGGGTCACTGGGCTCTGGACCACTCGGAGGAGCAGGAACCCAGAAAATCAGTGAAACCAGACATTTTCCTGGGCATTGCATCTCTGTCCGGTGGCGTAGGAGCATGTGGGTATGTACTCCGGGAGCATCCGTCTGCTGGATACGTGGCTGTCAAGTGTTCAAGCTGGATTGTTGGATCTCACCTGAAATTTGTAGGACTCCCAGTTCCCTCCCAGTGCCAAGTTCTGTCAGAAGCACCTAATGATGGGGAACCTTGCTTTGCACCACAGGTGGGGCATGAGGTGCAACCTGGAACACAAGGGGATTTTTCTGCAACTGATTGCTGTAATGTATTTTAGACCACGCGGATGCTGCCTGTAGGAAAAGCTTTCTGGTCTGTGCTTTGCATTGGCATGTTTGGATTTAAGCTGCTATACTGTATTTCACCATTGGGTGGTGAAAGGTAAACAAGGCATGTGTGTGTGTTAACTGCTGTTTCTCCTCTGGTTTCTGCTCCCCAGGGATATGAAGCTGGACGGTGGGCGCCAGTGCCATTCTGCTGGAGTGTGTCTCAAAGAGATAATTGGTCTTGAAGGCGTGGAGCTCGGAGCGGATGGGAAGGTGGGGATGGTTCAGTTCCTACTCTCTTAGATTTTAATAAAGGAAAAAATTGTGTAAGTAGTAACAAGCACAGATACAAAAATAAATTACAACTTGCAGTGTAACACAGTAGTTAAAGCACAGTGTGTGTAAACTGAAGTTTAGGAGGACTGCCCAAGCTGTCAATGCAAACAGCTCTCTTTCCTTGAAAAAATTTGCCTGTGGCAACATCTGAGTTTGTAAAGCATTACTGAATCATGCAGCCTTCCTTTAACAGGAGGTATCACTACAGAGCATATTGCCAGGGGCTTGAAAATAATTTCTGGTGAGAGTTGTAAGCTATAATTCTGTTCACTTTCAGTTTTATTTAATATAATAAATTTTGCTTCACAGTATATTTTTCCTAAAAGCAGGAAGACAGCGGTACAAATCTGATTAGTATTTCAAAACTCAAGAGTGCATTCACTTGAATAGAATAAGCAATTATGAATCTTTAGGGAAAAATATCCATTTTAAACAAATATATAGAGGAGAGACAATTTAAATCATAAATTAAAACATTTTTTACTGAAAGCATGATTACAGTTCCATTTACCCAATCTGCTGTCATTTATGGATTTAAAGGCCCTAGGTCATTGCTGCACATGGTGTGCTCACCTAACCAGGTGTTGGGCCAGACCAGAGGCTGTAAATTCCTGAGGACAATCTGTCTGCTTATAAATAAATGAAAGCTCACATGATTTATTTGATACCTGTTCTGGCCTCCTCGTAAACCAGTCTAGAGTTTTAGTCTCACTATTTTTTCTTCAATATAATGTTGGTTTTGGACAATAAACCTGCGAGAAGCACGGCGTAGTCTATTCCTGGCCAAGGGTGCAAGCAGAGAATTGGTACACTCTAAAAATAATTTTGTCACAAGTTGTTCATTCACACTTAATCCATGTTGGGAAGCAGTAAATGATCTCTCATGACCATTGCTGTATACTGGTAGCTCACTTACTACACTAATAAGACTCTGCCAGACAAAATCCTAAAGCAGAAAAATACCAAAGTGCTTAAGTTTAGCAATGTTCCAATGATTTGCTTCTGGCTGCTCTGTGCTGAGGGACCCATATAGATGATGCTGCTTCAGTAAAGAAGCAGCTGAAACCTGCTACAGAGAAGGGTACCAAATTGACATATTTTTAAATCTGACCCTTGAGTAGGATTTTGTAAATCCAGTGTATTAGAGCTTGTGTGTGTGCGTTTGTTTTGTTGAAGAATTAATGCAAAAGCTTTTTTTTTTTTGCATGGACAAACTGACTGCACTGAAGCAAATGTAGGTGGCTGGTGTTTACTCATCTGTGCCTAACTATTAAATCTAGAAAACCCTCTGCTAATTTGGCTTCCCTTGCTTCCAATTGGGATGCACCAAAGGCATCACACTATGGCTGAGATGGGCTGATAGTAACTGTGTCCATTCTGACTTTTTTTTTAGACGGTTTCTTACACACAGTTCCTATTTCCCACCAATGCTCTGGGAACTCGGAGGAACACAATAGACTCCACCTCATCCTTCTCCCAATTTCGCAATGCAAGCCATCGTAGCCTTTCTTTGGCAAGAGCTAACAGCACCCAGGGAAGCATTGATGCAGGTAACTTCTCAAGAAGCTTGTTTTCATATCCTTGGGTACCCTGCTGATAGGCAGTTATTGCGAGGGATGGACATTATGTCATGCCCCCTTTTATGCTTAAATTAAGAAAAATGTAGTCTCATGGGTGAAACACAGCACGTTCCTTGTTTGTTTAGCAAAGCTGGCTTACAGATGATGGGAAATTAAGTAAACAAGGCTGCTGGTCGTATTGACAGCCCCTGATGGGACTCGGCGTGCCTCCTCCTGTCACCAGCATTGTTTGTTCCTCCTGCATCAGGCTTATCGTTAGGAATTTGCTATGGAAAATTTACAGTGGCGACACGGTAGCCAAGCTGAAGTTGTAAATCATCCCCATGACCTTTATTAGGCTGGAGAGGGCTGTGTTTACAAAACTGGGCACAAAACATAAGCCAAAGCACTATATGCTTAAGATATTTTGGCATCTTAAATGAAACAAATCAAAACATCTGCATAAACAGATGAAAACTGGTTGCCAGGAATAGAAGCCATTGTGGAGCTTCATATAATTTTGCAGTTCTTTAAGCCCTAAATTTGCATTTACCAGGTAATACATAAGCTGTAGGTTGTCTATTATCTTTTCAGATTGCATTACTATTGATATACTTGGAGTTTTCAAGATTTAGAAAAATCTTTCAACTCTTTCTAAAATCTTGCATGAAGATCATCTTGTGCATTGCTTGTGAACTCGTTTGCCACTTCTGTTGATTCCAGAGATTTCTTGATGTATGAATTCCTTTCTTATATTTACCATTGTTTTATAGGTAGCGACCTGGGAGACTTTGTTGAATACGACCCAAATCTTTTAGATGATCCCCAATGGCCATGTGGCAAACATAAGCGGGTTTTAATATTTCCTTCATATATGGTAAGTGATATGCAAAATCAGAAGTAGTACTGTTAAATTTTGGTAACAATATTTCGAAGGTTGAGGTTACATTTTGCCGTATTTTAAGAAGATTATTATTATTAATCTACTAATAACAGCTGTTTGGAATACTTTGTTCTAAATGACAGTTACTAACAGAGACATGTAAAAACAGACTCGCGAAGGTATTACAAAAGTCCATGCTCTTATTACCGGAGTATTTCATAAATGCTTTAGATGAAAGACTTGTTCGAACAATGCCTTCATTCTCTTGCATTCAGAGGAAAATTTATACTTCCTCTAATTGGCATCTGTTACAAAATAAGAGGCATAGCCTATTAGGGTTTTTCTGAAGTCATGAAACTGCACTGTGTTTTGATGCTTATCATTTACTCCTCGGAACAGCGCTTTGGTGCCTAGTAGAGCCTTTGTTTCCCAGGTATTTATCTCACCATGGGATAGTCCTGCCTTTAATTGCAGAAATTACGAGCATAGCCTGTGTATTTTTCACTATATCCAAACCTGTAACAATGGAGACGCATAACCGTTCCTTGATCTGTGCTCTAACTCTCTGGTGTTTTCTGTGGTGAGAGACTTCTGTAGCTTTTTTTGGGTTACACCAAGTCTGTAGACTTGTGTGCTATTTTGGCAGGACTGTTGCAAGATGCAGTATCATCATGTGCGTGTGAGCACATATTTGTCTCAGTTACACATCCAAAGTAGTAGTAGGCACCAGGGAAAAGCGTTTTTTTCCCAAAGTGGTGACCTAGTACTCTTATCTATATACAAACAAGATAGGACTTGAAACACTGGGGTCTGAAGTGTCCATGTCCTCACTTAACTTGGAGCAGAGGTATGATTTAAGAAACTACTAATGTATGTAAAGATACAGTCTTTGTAGGTTCTTTTCTGCCCCCC
>NW_010160258.1:0-28098 GCF_000695765.1 Mesitornis unicolor | reverse complement strand
TTGGTCAAGCAGGACCTACCCTTCCTGAACCTGTGCTGACTGGACCTGATCGCTTGGTCGTCCTGCATGTGCTGTGTAATGGCACTCAGGATGATTTGTTCCATCACCTTCCCTGACACCAAGGTCAGACTGACAGGTCTGTAGTTTTCCGGGTCTTCCTTCTGGCCCTTCTTGTAGATGGCCGTCACATTTGCAAGCCTCCAGTCGACTGGGACCTCCCCAGTCAGCCAGGACTGTTGGTAAATGATGGAAAGTGGCTTGGCAAGCTCTTCTGCCAGCTCCCTCAGGATCCTGGGGTGAATCCCATCTGGCCCCATAGACTTGTGTATATCTAAGTGGTTTAACAGCTCGCTAACCACCTCTTCATGGATTATGGGGGCTTCACTGTGCTCTCCATCCCTGTCCTTTCGCTCAGGAGACTGGGTACCCAGAGTACTACTGGTTTTCCTACTAAAGATGTAATATCACTATCACTTAATAGATGTATTATCACTAGATCTTTGCTCTTACATATTCACAATTATTTAAGCCCAGGAAAAATGAATGACAAATAGTAATCTACTATGCATGTTCTAAATAGTAGCATAAAAAATCTGATTTGATTTTCAATGGAGTTTGATAAGTTGTTTGTCTAGCCAGGACCTAATTAAATTTTGTTTCATTGGGTTTGTGTGGTTTTCTATTCTGTACAACTGCCATAAATCTGTCGAGAATGAAGAGGCAGCACCGTAAAGTTAAAGCACTCCACTCCACTCCCCATCTCCACCACCCTCACACTCAGCCCCCACATAAAACCTGCATTAAGAAGAGTGTGGTCAGCAAGTCAAGGAGGGACATCCCCTCACTCTACTCTGTCCTGGTGAGGCCACATCTGGAATACTGTGTCCAATTCTGGGCTCCCCAGTTCAAGAAGGACAAGGAACTACTGGAGAGAGTCCAGCACAGAGCCACTAAGATGATGAGGGGACTGGAGCATCTTTCATATGAGGATAGGCTGAGAGAGCTGGGTATGTTTAGCCTGGAGAAGAGGAGACTGAGGGAAGATATCATTAATGCTCATAAATATCTAAAGGGCGGGTGTCAGGAGGATGGCACCAGACTCTTCTTGTGTGTGTCCAGCAACAGGACAAGGGTCAATGGTCACAAACTAGAACACAGGAGGTTCAACTTAAACATAAGGGAAAATTTTTTTACTGAGAGGGCACTGTAACAGGCTGCCCCAAGAGGCTGTGGGGTGTCCTCCTCTGGAGACATTCAAAACCTGCCTGGATGCTATTCTGGGCAACCTGTTCCAGGTGATCCTGCTTTATGAGGGGGGTTCGATTAGATGATTGACAGAGGTCCGTTAAAAGCCCTACCATTCTGTGATTCTGTGAGTATTATTTTTTAATAATAGCTTATTTTAATCCATAGTTGAAAGAGAAAATTTAAAATATACTAGCTAGATCTGTGATAGCAGACAAAAAACAAAAAACTACTATTGTGATTCAGGAGAGATGTTATTTTCATCTTATTTATCTGAATTAGATGATGTAAGCTCTTCAAATGTGAAAAGCTGAGTTAAAAATCTATGGTTCCATAGTGATTATAATCTCAGCTCAAATAATGAAGCTGGTGACATTATAAAAAAGTTTAACAGTATAGAAAAGACAATCTTATGGTTTTGGTCAGTACTCTTTGGAATGTAAGAAATTTAGGAATATTTATTTGAAAATGATTAGCCAACATATCATGAACATAGAATCATAGAATCATTGAGGCTGGAAAAAACTGCCATGCCCACTAAACCATGTCCTGAAGAGCCACATCCACACATGTCTTGAACACCTCCAGAGATAGTGACTCCATCACCTCCCTGGGCAGCCAGTTCGAATAGAATAATAGAATTATAGAATGTATTGGGTTGGAAGAGACCTTTAGAGATCACCTAGTCCAACCCCACTGCATTAAGCAGGGACAATGTTACCAGATCAGGTTGCTCAGAGCCCCATCCATCCTGACCTTGACCATCTCCAGGGCTGAGGCCTGCACCACCTCTCTTGCACTGCTCTCTCACCCTCATGTTTAAGAACTTTTTCCTAATATCCAACCTAAATCTACCCTTTTCTAGTTAAAAAACCATTAAAATAATGCTTGACTACTCTTTCAGTAAAGAAATTTTTCCTAATATCCAATTTAATCCTCCCTTGGTGTCACTTGAGACCATTTCTTCTTGTCCTATTGTTAGTTACTTGGGAGAAGAGAGTACCTTTCAGGTAGTTGTCGAGGGTGATAATGTCTCCCCTCAGCCTTCTCTTCTCCAAACTAAACAATCGCAGTTCCCTTAGCCACTCCACGTAAGACTTATTCTCCAGATCCCTCACCAGTTTCATTGTCCTTCTCTGGACAATCTCCTATGTCCTTCTTGTAGAAAGGGGCACCAAACTGAACACAGTATTCAAGTTGCAGCCTCACCAGTGTCAAGTACAGTGGCATGATCACTTCTTTACTCCTGCTGGCCACACTATATCTGATATAGACCAGGATGCTGTTTGCCTTCTTGGCCACCTGGGCACACTGCTGGCTCATGTTCAGCCAGCTGTCAACCAGCACCCCCAGGTCTTTTTCTGCCTAGCAGCTTTCCAGCCACTCATCCCCAAGCTGGCAGCGTGGAATGAAGTTGCTGTGACAGAAGTGCAGGACTCGGCACTTGGCCTTGTTAAACTTCATACAATTGACCTCAGCCCATTGATACAGCCTATATATCAAGGAATCTATCAGACCTATCATACTTGTTCTGTGAAATAAATTTCTTGATTTCTAAATCTAGAACTTCTGAAGCAACTGCATAGGCCTGCATGGATGAACAAGGAGCTGCTGGACTTGTGTGCAAAAGGAATATCTATAGGGAGTGGAAGTGAGGACAGGTTAGCTGGGAGGATTATAAAAAAGTTGCCCAAACAGCCAGGGATCAGGTTAGGAAAGCCATGGTGCAGGTGGAATTAAATCTAGGCAGGGACATAAAGGGGAACAAGAAGAATTTCTGTAAGTACATCAGTGATAAAAGGAAGGCTAGGGAAGAATTGGGCGCTTTCCAGAAGGAAGATGGAGAACTGGTCACAAGGGACACGGAGAAGGCTGAGGTGCTGAATGACTTCTTTGCCTCAGGCTTCACTGGCTAGGGCTCTAGCTGCGCTGCCTAAGTCACAGAAGGCAAAGGTAGGGACTGGGAGAAGGAAGATCCAGCCACTGTAAGTGAAGACCAGGTTAGAGACCACCTAAGGAACCTGAAGGTGCACAAGTCCATGGGACCTGAAGACATCCATCTGCAGGTTCCGAGAGAACTGGAGGATGAAGTTGTCAAATCTCTGTCCATCATATTTGAAAGGTCGTGGCAGTCTGGTGAAGTTCCTGATGAAAAGGGGAAACATAACCCCCATTTTCAAGAAGGAAAAAAAGAAAGACCCAGGAAACTATTGGCCAGTCAGTCTCACCTCTGTGCCTGGTAAGATCATGGAACAAATCGTCCTGAAGGCTCTACTAAGGCACAGGGGGAACGAGGATGCAGTGACTGGTGGTAACTAACGCAGCTTCACCAAAGGCAAATCATGCCTCACCAATTTGGTGACCTTTTACGATGGAGTTACAGCTTCAGTGGATAAGGGAAGAGCAACTGATGTCACCTACCTTGACTTGTGCAAAGCATTCAACAAAGTCCCACATGATATGCTGGTCACAAAACTGGAGAAATGAGGAATTGATGGATGGACCACTCACTGGATAAGGAATTGGCTGGATGGTCACATTCAGTTGCAGTCAACAGCTCAATGTCAAAGTGGAGACCAGTGATAAGTGGTGTTCCCCAAGGATCGGTACTTGGACCGGTACTGTTCAACATCTTTGTCAGCGACATGGACAGTGGGAACGAGTGCACCCTCAGCAAGTTTGCAGATGACAGCAAGCTGTGTGGTGCAGTTGACATGCTGGAAGGAAGGGATGTCATCCAGACGGACCTGGACAGGCTGGAGAGGTGGGCCCATGTCAACCTCATGAAGTTCAACAGGTCCAAGTACAAGGTCCTGCACCTGGGTAGGAGTAATCCCAAGCACAGATACAGACTGGGCGCAGAATGGCTCTAGAGAAGTCCTGAGGAGAAGGACCTGGGGGCGCTGGTCAATTAAAAACTCAACAAGAATGGTGGCCAGCAGGCCAAGGGAGGTGATTCTGCCCCTCTACTCTGCTCTCGTGAGAACTCACCTGGAGTACTGTGTTCAGTTCTGGGGCCCCCAACAGTATAAGGACATCGAACTGTTGGAGCAGGTCAAGATGAAGGCCATGAAGATAATCAGAGGGCTGGAGCACCTCCCCTATGAGGACTAGCTGAGAGAGTTGGGGATATTCAGCCTGGAGAAGAGAAGACTACGGGAGGATCTTATTGTGGCCTTCCAGTTCCTGAAGGAGTCCTACAGGAAAGCTGTGGAGGGACTTTTTACAAGGGCAGGTAGCGATGGCACAAGGCATAATGGTTTTAAACTGGAAGAGGGTAGATTTAGACTAGATATTAGGAAGAAATACTTTACTGTGAGGGCAGTGAGACACTGGGGCAGGTTCCCCAGGGAAATTCTGGATGCCCCCTCCCTGGAAGTGTTCAAGGCCAGACTGAATAGAGCTTTGGGCAAGCTGGTCTAGTGGGAGACGTCCCTGCCCATGGTAGGGAGGTTGGACTAGATGATCTTTAAGGTCCCTTACAACCTAAACCATTCTATAATTCTATGATTCTATGATTATATTTTACAAAAATATTACACTACTTCATAATTATATTAAAATGCTAAATGGTTTAGGGAGAAAGCTTTCTATTCCATAGTGACTTGTCTTCCAGCTACCTGGGTACATTTGATGATGACCAACAGTTGACCTACAATCAAATTAATGATCAATGGATGATAACCAGAACTTTTTGTAATGTCGGTTTGGGTCATGCATAACTCATTCAATTTCTTAACAGTTGAGTAACCAAAAAGCTATTATCAAAAGTATGTGTTTAAATTATAAAAATATACATGTCAGAATCTGCTGATTTGTGCATTGGTACTTTTGTGAAATATGGCAGCAGTTTTGTTCCTGTTCAAAATACGTAAGTATTCATACCCAATCTATGACACTTGGATTGGCAAATACAGCGATGACTGAAACAAAGTTTGCACTTGTAAAAAAAAAAAAAGGTCTGTTGCTTCATTATTAATTAGTCTGCATTCATAACTTACAGATGGCAGTAAATACATATGATCTTTTAGAAGCTAGCGCAAATAAAAAAATAGGCTAATAAAATGTTTATTATCGTTGTGGCAGAATTAATTAAATAAAATTTCTCTTATATGAAAGTCTATTTTTCTAAAGCATATAGTAGTATATTTACCAAGTGTAGCTCTTTAATATATCAATCAAAGACTCTTGCCTTTGTAGCCACAAATAATATGTATAGCATCATGTACAGCTTTCTTCTTCATTTTCTCTCCAGTAAGACAAACAGGTCTTGACCTCAAACAGTTCAAACAGTGACAGATGGAAATATCTATTTAGGTTCATATGTGAATTTCTGGAAGTAATCTATTTAGATATTCCAGGGTAAGTGCACCAGAGATGATGTGTTGCTCATAGCAGTAACATGGAAATTGTATTTGTGCAAGATACTGAGAAACAAGACCACTGGCTTTTATTGTTAGTTTTTACTTCAGTATAGCCTTGGGCAAGTAACTTTATCACTTCATGTTATGTTTACAATAAGTGAAATAATAAAAATCTGCTGAGTTGAGAGAATATAGGATTTTGAGAGAGCTGAATTGTTCTGGTTGTATTCTCAAACTGTCATGGTGGTGACTAAAAGCAGCTGAATCCAGAAGTCACATGTTAGTTTTAAAGTAAATTGCGAAAAAGGTACTCTGTTAACTAGCATCAGATATGAATTCTGTAGAAAGATTGTGGTATTAATGTATTCTGAAGCCTTTTACAAGATTAATTTAATAGAAGATGGTGTTGAGTGCTGGTTTTAGTGTCCTAGGATTTGCAAGACTTCTGTGTGGGTCTCTTATATGAACCCATGAGAGAGCTGCACACCAGGTCCGAAGAAAGAAACCAGAATCCTGATGGGATAATCTAGGGCACCTATGACACTGGACACTGTCTGAGGGCAGAGTTTATACTCTCCATCTTTTACATTTTTACATATTTACAATATTACTTTTAAAAGTTTGACTTAACACATCACATGACCATTGGTTTTAGCAAACATGAAGGGTAAACTCATTTAGAAAAAATTTACTTAATATGAATTTTCTGTAATCCTCTTGGACAGTTTGCATGGCCATCAGTGCCCATGTTTAGATTATGATAATGCTTAATGTACATCTGAGAGTGAAATATAGCAAATAATATTATAGATCAAAACTCATTTTCTCAAGCCAAGTGCCCCTCTCCCTAAAAAACCCCAAAGCAACAATAACAACAACAAAAACAAACAAAAACCCCCCACCCAAACAAATAAAAACCAAAAAACTTCATCGGACATATGGCTTTAACCAGTAAAAACTACTGGTGCATTTCATTTACATATAGCAGACAGAGGTTAGTGGATCTGACTTCCGCAGAACGTGTGTTCACAAGGAAAAATAAAACATGACCTAGGAATTTCAAGTTTCATTTTTTATCATGTTTACGGAATGTCTGCCTGCTGACAGCATTGGGTGAAGAGAGGTTTTGTAAAAAGGAAAAATGAAAATAAAATATAAATACAAGGCCTTTTAAAGGGCACCAAGACATGAAAAAAAAAATGTTAGAAATAGACATATATTTCTGCTCCCAAATTTCAATTCCACTGAAGTGTGAGGAAAAGGCTCATTGTAAAATCTTACTCATGGGTTCCAAATTTCTGAAGAGTGAGTTGTTCTGGGTTGCCAAAAGTGGTCTCATCTTTAATATTTTATTCCAGTTCCACCTGCTTATGATAGTTCTAGTTTGAAGAAAATTATTTAGCATCTAGAAACTACCTACATCTGTAGCTATTCCAGCGGAAACTCTCATTATTTAAATCCTGTTCTTTAATTCCTTCTAGAAGTCATTATTTAGATTGAAATTTCTGAAGTCAATACTATACATACCATTACATTTCAGATTTTGCTTCTAAAATTTTAGAAAAATCAGGTCTGTTTATTATGCTGGCAGAACACAAATGTGTATTTCACTTACATCATCTTGTTTTCTCACCTACAGGTTTTCACATAGCCTTACAAGGTGGAGCAGATACAGGAACAGGGAGCAGTGGAATGAATTTAGGGCATTCACACCTAAACCTTCTACTTTCTGCTTTGTGGCAGCTTTTTTTCCCTAGGAGCTGGAGTCAAGAGACAGCTAGAAACAGAATCGATGATTTATGAATCCAGGATGTTATGGCTGTTAATGGCCTTAACAGGATTTTTTTGCAGCATTGGCATTGCTTCAAGGGTCACAAATGATTTACTTGTATCATTACTCATCTTGGAAGGACATGTTCTCAGTTTGGCTGCAGGAACTTGAGAAATGTATAGACACTGAACTCCTTGGAATATATTTGAAGAACACAGGTTCCACACTTAAGTGTCTAAATGTTATACTTTTTGGGAATTCTGCCACCAGTTCGAGCTATATGGATACTGACCTAGTGAAATCAGAGAGTATTTCAACAAACACAATTAATTTACCAATAAAATAAACAAATAATTGAAAACAAACAAACAAAGCCCAAGCAGTTTCTAGGAAGTTACTTTGTTCTCAAGCAAATATCGTGCCAAAATGATCCCTGAAAAAGAAGTGGTAGAAAGTATGTTAGAATATGTGTAGGATCCCAGACTTGCACCTACAACCAAAGCTGCCACCTGCTTCCCACACTGACCTTCTCATACGAGAAAAGAAAAAAACAAACAAATAAGTAATATGGATGGTTACTTGATCAAAGAAGCAGCCCCGTATTCAACACATTTATATTAGTACACATGTGTATATATATGTATATCAACATAGAAAAATTATTTCATGTAAAATTGAAAGTATTACCAGAATGATCCCCAAACATTTCTCATTTTTTACAGCTGTATTAGGTCTGACAGAATACAAAACATTGCAGATGGAACATTGTGAATGTACTTAACAATTTATTATAAAGAAATGAAGGATGTTCTCATCTGAAAAGTTTGAAATGTTTGTGAAGCTTATCTAAAATAATAAAATGAGAAAAAAGTTGAGTCTCCTTCTCCAGAGACATTCAAAATCCGCCTGGATGTGTTCCTGTGTGATCTTCTCTAGGTGATCCTGCTTTAGCAGGAGGGTTGGACTGGATGATCTTCAGAGGTGTCTTCCAACCCCTACCATTCTGTGATTCTGTGAGAAACACGCATCTAATGATATCTTTCTTAAAGACTGAGTAAGCCTCATTACTAAGTAGAAAGTTATAATTAACTTTCAGTTGTTTTAATATACAGAATACAAGTTTCTCTGATGTAGTAATAAAAAAAAAAAGAAGAAGAAAAGTGTAATTATCAAATATTTACTAGATAAACACACTTATTTCTTCCCTGGAACTATACTCCATCACAAAAATACTCAATCTGATGTACTGAAGATGTAATGATTGCTTGCAGTTTGAAAAGTACAATATATGAATAGAATCTTAGTAACCTAACCAAAATGGGAAGGATATTTCAGACCTAAAAAAACCCAACAAATAAAATTGGAACATTTAGGAAAAAAAAATCATAATGGGAAGATTTAATCAAGAATGTGAGCTTTGTAATCAAGCTTTTTAGTGTAAATTACAGATTGATAAATAAAATACAGTAGATTAAATACAGTGAATCTGTTGTGAATCTCTTAGCTCAGATACAGTTCAATGTGCAAACTCTTACAAGTATCAAGAGCAACCTAACACTATCATTCCTTTCACTTCTTATAATAAACTTTTATATTTTGAAACATGAAAATCTATCAAATTATTTACTGAGATATTATGGTGGTTCCAACTCTCTTCTGTGCTCACAATACATGAGAACTGTACTGCTAACATGGCTGAAAGTTCATTGACAGATTCTCCCTTACAGGTAACAAAGGTAGTCCTGTTTATGGCAGCAAATTATATGGCAAAAAAAGCACCACGCTTAATAACCATATCATGAGAACAATCTGGAGTGCCTTTTTTAAGACACAGTTTAAGACAAAACATATGATTCTGAGAAATTCAGCTTATTTTCTGATACTGAAATAATCTGTTTAGTTATTAGTATCATTACTTCATAGCTTCATAGAAGATTCTCATTCTGATGCTCTCTACATTTGAACTTTTCAAAAATACCTTGGTCCTGATCAGGATACATAATAGTAAAAACAAAATAGTCCACTAACTTAAATTTTTAATCCTAAGGGAGTGTGGTATGGTATTACAACAATTTTTAGTACTGGTTACAGTTGTATTTTAAAGCAAAGCTGTAAGAAATATTTATAACTACAGATTAGAATCGTCCTATAAAGAAAATCTGTATCACTCCTCTGTCTGAAATAAAATGTGGGTTACTTTGCTGAAAGGTACTCAAGTACCAGGGTTACAAATAGTGGAGAAACAGGAGTTTGACTTTGTTGCTTAGTGGTAAATTTCTATCTGGGAGGAGGGAGACATGATATCTGATTCCTAACCTCTTGGACTAATTTCAAATTAAATTACTAAATTTGTATAAATTTATCAATGTCCCTGGAAGCAAAGAGTAGAACTGACAACTTTTGTAATAGTCTGAATGATCCAACCATTATGCTACAGGGAAAATTACTGTCTATCTAATAAGAAGCCTTCTTCCTAGGCTAATTAATGTTTCCTTCTTCTCCAGCACAGGAGGGCTGCACAGAGGAGGTGCACAGTGCCTCTTTTTTGTGCAGGTGTGGGGTGGAATTCCTCTTGTATGCATCAGACACATAATCTGAGCCTCCTGGATGAAAACTCAAGCCATAAAGCAGCTATCTAGATTATGGAAAAAAGGAATTACAGAAACACATAACACATTTATGTCTTACTGGATAATTCTAATAAACACAGTCATTTTGGACTGTTCTCAGTTAGCTTTTTAGTGGTTTATGATATTACTATAACATGCTCAACCATTCCTGTGAAATGAATGGCATAGTTCTCTAAAACAGAGCTCAGACTTTTTTTATTAAACTCTATATGTACTATCACTAGCTTTCAGAAATATAGTATCGTTGATGGCTGTAATCCTAATTATTCCTGTACTGAATGGCACTACACTCTGTCCTACCAGAACTGCAGTGGTCCTACAGTGTCCAGCTAACAGTCATTGCGATATATAAGCCCAGTGGGATGGGATATCACTCATTCCATTATATTTTGGCTACAGGACAGAAAGGATGGGGAACCCAACAGCTGAATAGCTCCCTTATGCCTGACCTTTATCATTGTATTCATGCAGTCCTGAGGTGGCATCTGGCCCTTCTTAATGAATAGATTGGACTTCCCAAAAGCATGTTAAAGGATGATGATGTCCTTTCTGAAGGTACTGAATCTTTTAAAAAAAAACATTATTTTTTTATTACTCTGTTCCTAATTTCTGCTACATGTATTGGATTTTCTGTGAGGAGGTTTTTGTTTGTTTCTTTCTTTTATTTTGTAGCAGGGGAGGGATATGGAGATAGCCTTGCAAGAAGCTGCTAGAAGATCCTCTGGCTCCAATTTTGGACCTGCCTGTGACCAGGGCCAAGCAAATCAGTGCCTCTGAGTATTGATGTATTTAAGAGGGGCACAGTGAATGGCCCATCCTCTCTCGCCCCTAGCCCGGACCAGCACAGCCCCCAATATGGGTGGCATAGATCTGGCCTGGGTGACTCTATGGGAAGTATGTACTGAAACACTCTATGGGAAGGACTGCACCCTGTGGAAGGGAAGCCCACACCAGAGCAGTTTGTGAGGAAAAAAAACCTGCAGCCATGGGCAGACCCACAGAGGAGTATCATGGAGGACTTTTCTCCTGTGGGTGGCATGCCGTGTGGAAGCAGAGGAAGAGTGCAAGGAGTTCTCCCTACCCTTGAAGAGAAAGGAGCAGCAGAGATCACATGGGATGAACTGACTGCAATCCCCATTCCCATCCCCTTGTGCCACTGGAGGGGAAAGGTAAAGGAACCAGGAACAAAGCTGAGCCTGGGAAGAATGAAAGTGTGGAGGACATCTGGTTGTATCTCTCACTATTCTATTCTGATGCTACTGGCAACATATTAAATTGTTTGTTTTTCTCCTCAAGATAAGTCTGTCTTTTGCCCATGACCATAACTGGTGAGTGAAACCTTTCCTGTCCTTTTTCTGTCTTGGTCCATGAAATCTTTCTTACATTTTTCTTCTTCCCATCCTACGTGTGGAGGGGAGATTGAGTGAATTGCATCATGGAGCTCACTTGCCCACTGGGCTTAAACCAAAACATACATTATAGATGGAAATACAAATAATATTGAAAACATCCTGGTTTCTTACATCCTTTACTTGTTTAGGACATGCAGAAAATTTATGGGGCCATCCCATGCACATAAGCTTAAAAGTATGAATTTATGAGAAGAAAATTATTTTTTTTTCCAGTCTTAATGTTGTTGTAATGTATTTAGGGGTTTTGAAGTTAATTCCCAAGTTTACAGTCTGCTGTTAAGAGAGTGCTTGGAATAGCACACACTTTGTCTTCCACACTGTAAATCTTAACAGTGCAGAGCACAACGTTTCACACACAACGTAGAAGATACATCATAGCCATTAACCTTCCCCTTAGTTGCTGATAAAGTAAAATAGGCCCATTCTTTACAGTAACAGTAATGCATCTGTTCAGATAAATATTCCTCTTGTTCCAATAAAGTGTAGTATTTTACAGCTGCATACCATCTTTGGAAACTATAAAGTGGCAATTAAAATTGAATATGAACAGAATACTAAGTGAAGATTTAAAGGCAAAAGGGGTTGAAAGAGCTTTTCCTAAAACTTCCCTCAGCAAAAACTGAAGTTCAACATATGAATCAACTACTCTTTCCTTACGTGATCTTTGAATCTACAGAAAAGATATAATATTAAATTAATTCCTGGTACTCATTTTCTGAAGGCTTTTCATTTGACATAATAAAGCATCCAACATTTATATGCCTGGTACTGTTTTTATTGCACACAAGCTGATTACATCAAGAGGTTGTAACTGAAGGACTGGTATAACTTAAAATTTAAGAAGCTATTTTGTAAATATATTAAAAAATATACTTAACAATATTAATACTTTCATAAAATATATTATGATTTCATAATTGTTCATAATTTTAACTTTAGTAAGAGACTGAGATTCAGGAGCTCTAGTTTTGTCTCATTTACCACATAGCCTTGTGCAAATCACTAATAGTCAGTTTCTCTAGGTTTCCCACACCAGCAAGATGTACTTTAGCATCTCCCAACCAAGAAGCATATTTAGGATGAGATCTATATTGACCGTGAGAATCAGCTCATAGCACTCATGCACAAGAGTTAGTTGGTGGCCTAAGGCAGTGAGATCTACAAAGTTACAGATCGCCTCTTTCTTTGCATCTGCGCATACAAGGACCATTCACACATGACTAGTCCCAGATAAAGACATTTGATTCTATGATACCTTATTTGGTACACAGGATTTGCTCTGTATAGTAATATTAATACACCTGAAAAAATAATCCGTGGATGTCATAATATTATCTTATAGTCACGTAATTATTTTTAGGTAAAAAGCCACATTTTACCTAAATATATGAACCAAGAGAAATTTATAGGATTAGTCCCTAACAGTTTGACCATTTCTCTTTAAGTTTAAAACATGAGATGGCAGCATTAAAAAGAAGGCACAATAACAAATGAGTGTAATCCATTTAACATATTCTTACTTTCAAAGTTTATAAAGTAACTCGTTTCTGCACATGTCCATGTGTATCAGAAAAGTTGTGAAGTTTAAAGCCATACTGAGCTAATTGTGAAACAATTATCATCCCTCTTGCTCTCTGAAAAATGCAATTCCCAAAATTACAGGAAAAAAAAGTATCATGAAGTGAAATGAGCTATGCATATCCCACTGCCAAACATATAAGGTTTAAAACAAAAAAAGAAGAAAATGTGTACTTTTCCCAGTAGAAACCATTTCAATCACAGTGCTGTTATGCTCCTTGTCACAGTACAAGATGAAAAATAAGAAAGCAATAAAAAAACTTTCTCCTGCCCAACCTCCTCAAGTCTTAAATATTAAGATAATTTGAACTGGAATAAAAACTGTTAGAATTAATTATGGCATTATTAAATGATTCAAGCTATTGGAGTATGATAAGCTAACATGTTCCCTAAAATGACACACTGATTTTTAGGCTTACAGATATTGAACATTTAAATATTTATTAAAATATCCTTTAGTGAAATTCCACATTGCAGATGAATAAAATAGCTAATTTAATAAGAAAAAAAAAGACATTGTCGTGCATCAAGAAATAAGAAATTGTCATACATCCGAAGGTAGATTAAAGTCTCATGTGCACAGTTAAAAGAGACATGCAATATAATACACATACATGCATAACATACACACATGTGTGACTGATATGCATGTGTTTGGTACATATGCACATATATGAGACACACACATGATTCATGCATGATAATAATATATACAGGTTTAGCTCAGACGGCCTGTACAGTTGTAAATTGCTCCTAAGTACTGCTAAGCTGTTTCACAGATGTGAATCTGGCATAGTGCTGGAGCTGTATGAAAATGAATACAGAGGGTTGCACGTTTTTTTGTTTGTTTCACCTTGGGATTTGTTGCAACTATGGAGTACTGCATATACAGCAGAATTTTAGGAAGGGATGTAGATTTTACTAAAGTCCATAAAAGTACTCTGAAGCACTGGTGTTGGCATTATTAAACAGTAGATCTTGAAATACTCGAAGTGCTTGAATTAGTTATTTACTGCTTCACCCATGATCTTTATCTGATGTTTTTTCCATTACTGTGTTTTCAGGTGCTTTCTGCTTTAACCATACCTAAATGCAGACTTTGTTATCTGGGAAAAAAAAAACAAACCAAAACAACCAACAAAAAAACAACCCTCAAATCACCCACAACCTACAAAACACATATTTTATTTTTAAAAGCATGATTATGATAATAATAATTAATAATAATTTTAATAATATCCTTTTAAAGAATAGGCATTCATGGCCCTGCCTGCCAGAGCTTTTCACCATACATGTGTTTTTCTGACTTTCCTATATCCTGTGTGAGTGCTGTGGGAAAAACTTCCATCTTTTTTGTCCAGTTCCGAGTTTAGTTCATTATTCGTCTTGTAAATTCATTATTCTTCTTGTAACTTCAGAAATAAAGGAAAATATAAAAATAGCAACTGCAGATCTAACAGTGAATGCTAGTGGAACAACCAGGAACAACTTTCAGCTTCTGTGTATCAACTGTCAGTTTTTCTTCAAATCTTAAACTATTATTAAACTACTATACTAACAATGTTCTGTTAATCATCTCCCAGCACTGTGATGAAGACTGGAATGTTTAGTTATGAGCTGCTATGAATTATACTGGAAATTAAAGGTGCTAAAAAATAACTGCCATTCAAAATCTCATGTTTTGGCTATATTATACTGGTGATTTATACTCATTCCAGCTGCGAGTGACTATTTGCTTGCATCCAGTCAGCTTTGAGACTACACCGTCTATGGCTGGCTTATTGTTTTAAGGTGATCGGTGATCTACGTGTACGCATTGTTGACTGAAATCTGACTTCTTTATGCTAACACAGACATTTGCACACCAGCCCACTGAGTATGATTAAAGACTTGACATGGTACCAAATAATCTTCATTTTTTTCCCCATTTTTCTTTATTCCTTCATAATTTTCAATAAGTTATAAGTGTTAATCACAGAGAAAAATGTAACCCAAAAGACAGCATCACTAGTTATGAAATTTTTCTAATGGTTTTTTATGAAAGCAGCCAAAGAGAATGAAAAAGCTTTATGAACTGGTAAAATGGTTTGGGATATATTGTTTTATATAATTACTATGGAAACCCTAGACATCTGATTGGTAAAAAAAAAAGCTTTTAAAAGATGACAGCTGCTGCAATCACACAAGGAAAAAGAACAGAGCAATTTTGAGCACTGAAATGGAAAACAAAATAGTAATTTCTGTGGTTAATACAGCAGTTTTGGTAAATGCTACCAACACATCTAAAGTCTTTTTTTCCCTTTCTTTTCTTTCTTTTTTTTTTTTTTTTTTACGATATACAATTTACTAACGTTCTAGAAAATAAAATGTATGTATGGCATAGCAATTTATTAGTTCTACTGGTAATTGATTTTCCTTCTTCAGAATATTTGATTTTCATGCACATTCTGGCACAAGCAGGCTTAAGTTGCAATTGTTAATCACTGATTCAGTATCTATTGCACTGCAGTTATTCATAACACCAAATTAGAAACAATGAAGATGAAAGGCTCATTACAAAAGGGAGGGATCAGCACAACTCAGTAGTGAGACCCGACAGCATTCAACACCTTAGCAGAGGCATGACAAAACAATGTGCCATTTCTTAGGTTGCATTTTGCACATTGTAACTGTTTGTGCCTTTATAATTTCTCTACTTTTGCACTTGTATATAACAATTCTAGAAGACTATATGACTGTAAGGAAAGATCTAACTACTTGTCTCTTCTTGAATCAGTTACAACTTGATGTTAGTATCTCACAAGTATGCACATCAGTCTATAACAATAGTATCACTAAAATAGTTGAAAGACAAGATTCAAGAAATACAGCAAGTCTTTAAATAAAGAACTTTTTGCATATTGGTAAAGAGCAGTAGCAATTTTTTTTTTCAATAGAGACATGGAAAAATAAGAGTTGGGAAGGAAGGAGGAAAAAAAAAGCAAAAAATTAAAAATATGTTCTGGTTTCTTTTTTCTGTATCTGAGATTTCCAGAAAGCCCCTACCCCAAATGCCAGCAGATGAGGGACTGATTAAGCTCAAATATCAGATGCATTCAGTTTGGTACACCAAGGCCATCCTCTGTTGTTTAAAATTACATACAAACTAAACATGTTTAATTTAAGATATATTGTAACTCAAGTAGAAAAGAAAGGCTCAGTATCAAAAAATCTTCAAGAAACTTCATCAGTGGCACTGCTCTTTTTATGCTGCTCCATTGTTGTGTGAGGAAAGTCTGATTAAATGTGACTATCTTTGTTTAAATATTATATCTACATATATACATACACGACTGTTTTACTAAATCTGTATTAAAGGCTAGATCTAACTCCATTTCTCAATTCCACTAATGTCTCCTTTTCGGCTTGTAAAAGGCAGGGTCCTGATGTAGTAATTACTTAAGAAAATTCCTTTTTAAAAATAGATTCAAGAATTTCAAGCTTAGGAAGAGAGCCATTTGTATGAATGAGGAATTTTTAGCCTGGAATATTACATTCCAAACTCTTGAGGCATGTTAAAGTCAACTCCCCATTAAACTATTTGAACAATCTTTTTCAAATTTGAACTGCATCATTTTAAAATTTTATCATAATGTGTTTAATGTAAGTACATAAAATGTGCTTTTATTACTGAGCAAGCCAGAAAATCCAATCTAATATTATTTCAATGCTCAGAGAAATAGGAAATAACAGGTTATTTTAGACCTATGTTAATTCTATAATAAACTTTTCTGAAATAAAAGCATAAAAATAGTTAGAAAAAACTGTGAAAAAAATTATCATTTACTACGGCAAATTTAAAATATTTAATATGTTAGTCAAAGTTTACTTCACTTTTTTCTGGGGCATAAAGAGAACTGAGGGAAGCAGTATTTTTAATAATCTGACTCTTCTGGAGTCTCCATGTTTATGAAGAAAAAACTTGCAACAAAGCAATCCTTTTTCTCATAGTGATTAACTGTACATATTATCAGAAGGTAATTTAGAAAAAATAGAAAGAATCTTAGTTTATAAATATTTACAAGACTTTGCATCTTTAACTACAACTTGTAGAATAAAATACTGAATTATAAAGCATAGGTGTTAATCTGAATTAAATGTTTAGTCACGATTTGTAGGCAGTACTCATAATCTTTTAGAAATTTGGATGCTTATTCTTTTTATCATTTAACAAGATCCTTTCCTACACGTCAAAACAAAATAATAAAAAAATCCTACCAACATAAGATCTGCAATCCTTTCTTATTCCTCTTATCATCCTCTGGAAATAGCTTAACTGCCTATTGCAAGCTCTATTCAGAAGGATTCCTTAGACTGTACAACAGCAAGGCTGAATAGATGAGGGAGAAATGACCAGTGACTGATAGCTGAACAGTTAACTAGTGAAAGATCTGTGCTCTGTAAATCTGTTTAAGAAAAACAAAGGTTTTCAATTAACAGAGTCCAGATTAGATCTGCAGAAAACAGAAATGAAGAAATGGCAGCTAGGTCATCTGCTTCCACGGGAAAGCAAAGAAGCCTCATGCTTACTTCTTCTGCTGTGTCAAGGTTGATGGAGTTCACATAAATAAAAACTCCACTTAATTCTCTATTTGTGAAAGTGGTACCATTAGGAGCTTGTTAAGTTATTTTACTGAACAACCTTTTTACTCTCATTCAGTCAAAGAATTTAAATGTATAAGAATTTTTAATTTTCCCATGAAAAATGTTCTTTACATTGTTCTTGTTAGGTATATTTTCTTATATACTGTATATTTATGTGAATTTTGATTCACCTTGCAAAACATTTATAACTCTGATTGTACACGTCACTATAGAGATAATGAATTTTAGCAAACACTAAACATGAAAGCAAGCAGTATGTCAAAATCTAGCAAAATATCTTTCCCGTGTTGTATTTCTATCACTCTATCTCTAAAGCACCCTTTTTCTTTCTAAATCATCCAAAGATTTATTTCCTATGACAAAAATTTGATTCTAGAAATACTGATCAATAGTGATGGCTATTTGCTTCAGTTTATGCTGTTTTCTCTTCTTTTGCTTTCTCTAGTTGTTGAAAAATGGTTTTGTTTGACAAATTTTGCTGTCTCAATGGTATTATAAAAAATCTGTTACTATATTTGTCAGTTTACTTTGTTGCAGAAGATAAGGAATGTCATAACTGTTCCAAGAGTTCCCTTTTTAAAGGGAAAAAAAAATCTTCAGCGAAGATTGATTGTCTGTATAGTGTTTTCTAAGAAAGCAAACAAAATATTAAAATATCAGTAGCACATATCATGCTAATAGGACAAGGATAATGGGACTATCATGAAGTACAAGACATAGGAGTATGCTGTAAATAATTTCTGATACAGAGACCTGGCCATTTAAAGTGACCACAACAAATTATTCTTAAAAAAAAGCAATTACAATTCTGAAGAAATAATGAGGTCTAAAAAACCATTTTTCATGAGGGGAGATTAATAAGCGTCCAAAGATATTTAAGATAAGTGAAGAACAGTAGGAATTTTGAAACAAAAGAAAACAAGTATTTATAAAGATATACAATTCTAGTTTATAAATCAAAACTGAAGAACCTGCAGGGAAGGTTTCAATTCATGTCTAATGTCGAAGAACTGTAATTTACACAGTGTTTGGAGAATCCTAGAGCTGGGGTCATACAGTCAAGAATGGTAGATACAGAGGATACCTGAAGGAGTAACTGGTTGAGCTGATGTATTATAACCCACTCAGGGTCTCACAGCATTGCCACTGCAAAGTAGAAGTCAAAGTTTGCAAATTTTAAGCAAACAAAACCATGTGCAATTCTCTCAGTGTTGGGAATAAAGTACATACGATAGTGCTCTTAGGTGTTAGAATTATTTTACTCCAATTCATTAAAACCATGAAATGGTATCTTGATGACAACAACATATGCAGAGATTAAAAATGAAAAATCCATAAATGTTAATGTTATCAGCACAGAAAGCAGAAAATACTTAAAGAAATTTCCTACCTGATATGTGAACAATGGCAATATTTGCATTGTATTTATTGTTATTGTGTGCCTTTATCACTTTTATTGTTGTGCTGCAGTATAGCCCTTTGAAGGTCTGCCAAACCACTGCGGCTCGCTCAAATGCAGGGCTGAATTTTAATTAAGCTTAGCGAAATACTCATTGAATTTGCCGAGCCTGATTAGACCAGTCATCCTGATAGATGTGCAGAGGGCATCTTGCTTACTTGTTTTAATAAATGACAGAGTCACTTAACAGATTTTTGTGAAATACTTAAACATGAAAAATACATGTTGTCATCACCTCTCTTCACTGAGAATCTTAGCTGGTTTTGTATTTAACATTACTACAAAAAGATTTCTTGGAATTATTAATAATGAAGTACTGAAGAACAATTCAGTATTCATATTTGTGAAACATGGCTCTAAAAGATATGCATTCTGTTTCACTAAATTATTCCCCATAATGTCACAGTTCAGTGAAGAGGAGTTTCCATGGTCTGTGCATAGTAACATCAAATATGCATGTAAGTGGATACTACTTCCCTCTAACTTATGCAGTTAGAGCAACCCCTATATATATTCTTTTTTCTTCAGTTTTTTTCCTGTGAAGTGTGGCTACCAATTGCAAAGCAAAATATTCACCTTTATCTCTGTTCTTTGTGACAATGACAACTTTACTTCTCTAGAAGTTTAAGAGCCAGGTGGATTTTGATATAGTAGCAATGTCCTTAGGACACTGCTTAGGAATGTTGGTTTTGCTGTTTTCTCCTATCTCTTCCCACAGTAAGTTTAGAGGAAAAAAACTTTTGATGTATTAAAACCAAATGTGTAATAGCTGTCCAGTCAATCAAGCAGTTATCCCTAAAATATTGTAAGAAAGGAATAATACTAGATTAAAAAGGCAAAGAATGTGTAGAAGAATGGTATGTGTCACCATTCACAGTAAGATGTTCTAGGTCTTAACTCAGGTGTGAAACATTAGTAGGACAGTGAAGTACCCTAAACTTTTGTATGGCAGTCTAGACCATTGATACTCTCTGAATTTAACTTCAATATTGTCATGAAAAGATATGAAAAGTACACCAAAATTAACAGAATTTGCATTGTAAATAAACAAATTTTTAACTAGAAAACTAAAGATTCCTTATTCAGTGACTGAACTTCAGTGATCAAAAAATCCCAGAGAAAACAACAGTGATTCACAGCAGAAGCAAGAGTAGTAAATAAATTACCATGAACCACAATACTTAACGTCTGAATTACAGAGACCTAAGAGATGTCTTTCCTCTAACTGAAAAACATGAAAATAAAACAGAACTGGGGAAGATGTACAGTTGAAAGGTGGAATATATATATTTAAAAGCAGGACAGTAAGCTCATGTTTTAATGTCCTTCAGTGCAACTAACAGTTTGCCTATGCAGACAGAAGTAAAGAGTAGAATAGATTGTACTAGTGTTTGATTTCACTGCTCAGTAGCAATTTTCATACGTTTTAGTGTGCAAATTTTGGTCTGAAGGTACCAAAAATACAGAAGTACTTGGAAAAAAGATGCTGTTACTGGACTCTGTCTCAGTCTACAAATATATGTCCAGAAAACAGTCATATGTTTTGCCAAAATATTGTTCATGGCATGACTTTCCACAGCCTCTTGTAATTAGTATTCTCTGTTATTAATAAAGTTTAAAAGACAACACAAATCTTTGTTATCCTTACTATTATCTTATTAATTGGAATGATGGTACATCTAAGCAAAGGATTTGCTTTTAATAAGCATACCAGAATTGGACAAAAACTGCATCAGAAAACAAACAAACAAACAAACAAGAACCCAATAACACAAAGCTTTTTTACTGATTACTTAATCTGCTGATAGAGAGAAGCTATATAGTAAAGGATTGTGTGAATTATACAGAAAATGTCCAGAAACATTAGCTGACAGATACTTTTGCTTGGGGTAAAAGTATTTAAACTTATTTTCTGCAATTCTATTGCCACATAAAAGAGGAAAAGGACACTTATATGTGCTGTCATCACCATGTTCAATGCTGTTATACAAGGCACCTTCACTTTGTCACACTTTGAAGGGTCAGTCACATCCCCAGGGTGGTGTCTTAATTGGAGTGAAGTGTTTATTGTTCAAAGGACTGACGAAGTGTAGAAAATAATTAGCATATTCCAAATTGCAGCTTTGCTATGTTGTTTACAGGAATTTCCCTTTGAGAGGTATATCAATGATATGCAAATTAATTCCTGTGTCACTGCCTACTTCACTGATACCAATTCAAATTTATAAAGCAAAACCCATCCTTAATGTTCTTTTTATCAAGATATATAAGCGTTATTGAACTTAATGCGGCTCATTATTTCAATGTTTCATCTTCTATCTCCTTGCCATAGAGATATTCTATATTTTTTACATAAAAATCTACATGATTAGGATAAATATTACATTAAATAATTGAGATAAATATCACATTGTATTGTTCAGTAGACAGATCAAGGCCACACAATAAGTAAGGAAAGTAGAAATAATATTTACCTTCTCAAGAGGCTGCAATAGATAGCAGTTTAACCTTAAGGGTTTATTTCAAAGATTAGCTGAAAATTATTAGTATTTTTGTTCTATGTCTAGAAGAATGATAACATTATTCAAAACACTTAAGAATCATTCATATAAAAGTTAGCTTGATACAGTTATAGGTGCCTTTGCAAACTGTAATGCTTTACTGTTTTTTTTCCCCACAAATACAAAGAAACATTTTTTTAAAGAGCTGTTGTGAATTAATTTAGTAGGTTCTCTTTGAACAACAAAATACAGAATCCTCCTTTTTCCTAAAATAGCATTGTTTATTGAAAATTTTGTTACATTTAGGCAACTATTAAGCTATTTGTTCACGGTAGGTGTCTGTCCATCACCATCGCTGTAATTTTGGCAGGCTTCCAAGACAGATACCCTCCATCTGTTACTGTTTCATAGAAATGGTACCTTGTGGTCCACTTGACCTACAATCCCTCAGATTTTCCAACAATTTATTAACTTTTTTTTTTCAATTACATTGATTAAAAAATGCTGCATGGAAACAACTCAGGTTCTACACTTTAACCATGATCAAATCCCTGATCCTGGGGTTTTCAGAACTTCTCTATCTTATTTTCAGAGGAATTGTCATGTCACAGGTTAAACTAAGAAACTCTAAAAGCTGACACTTTGACGTGGGACATCCCTATGTTAGATTTCTGATTTGTTGACAAAGGCTAATTGTTTGATTATGGCATCATTTGTCAAAGATTTTGTCCTGAGTTGTCTGGTTATCTAATGAGACTTAAAATTTCCAGTTACCCTGAAGAAAAATACTAGGAAGAGAAAAAGAACAGTAAGAATGAAAATTACTTCATTCTTCACTTTACTCTGTTCAACTCTGAAGGCCTGGGCAAACACTTTAAGGTGAGGAACTGAATAAGAAGAGCAGGGAAGTGAAAGAAAACATGAGAAAAAAAAGAGGTGAAATAAACTAAGTGCTTCATCTTATAATTTAGGAATATTCTACTTTGCCATTATTAGAGACAAGTTCTGAAAATAGAATGTGTGTTTTTTAGCATGTCTGCTTTGTGTCTTGAGAGTATCTGATGTAGCCTAGTTCCAATTACATTAATGAGAAGAGAAGCAGTCACTGACATCCTGATATAGCTCGATATCATCAGATTTCTTGGTAAACAAGCAAAGACAACTTGCATTATTTCAGGATAGCAAGAAACCTCAAGGATGAAAAGGCTCATATACACACAGATGCACACACTGATTATCCGCAGTCAGAAACTGTATTAACAGAATCTTTGTTTCACAGGTATTAAATTAATATCTTCATAAAGAGTACATTATCTATTGTTAATTGCTTCAAAAAGAGAAAACTTAAAGCTATGAAATCAACTATTTCTTAAAGTCACATAAAGTCACATGGAAAGTTTAAATAATTTTCACAAACATTTCTGTTTTTACCTACTCCAAGATATAGGTATGTATGAAATAATATGTATGGGTCAAGCTGAAGTACATACAACACAAGTCAAGCTGAACTAGAAATTACAGTTGAGATACTTTGGGTTATCTATTTTTATACATATACTTGCATGGGTGTGCATGTCTTTGTGCACAGAGAAAGAGAGAGAGAAAGAGAACGAATATGTTGCAGCAGAAGCTTGTTCTCAGAAGAGATGTGGGAAATAATCACTTACTTACAGCCATGTAAAAAATGTGCCTGGATCTACAAATGAAGTCCACAAGTCTGACATAAACTAGTCTACTTTTCTGAGAATCATTAGCCTTTTTTTGGAAAAAAGGAAGAGCACTGACATTTCAAAAGTTTACATGACAAAGCAATAAAACTTACAGCTCTACTTTCAAACATATGCAGGAGTTTTATTCAAAAGTGTTTCCTTTTTGTAACTTGTATCAAAGTTTTTTTTTACTTTAGCTCTTATATCCAAATGCCTTGTTGAATTGGCAAATACATCAGTACTATAGGAAGAAGCTGAGGTATTAAATTTTGTTTAATGTGGCTGGTTGTTTTTGGACTTCATAAACAGCAGTAAGTGTTCCTGAAATGAAATCCTCTCCTTATTCAAGTCAACTTCAAAATGTTGCAGACTTCATAACAAGACACTTTTCTAAAAACATTGTGACTGACCAATAAATCCCTACAATGGAAGAAGGCTTAGAGGAAATGGGCAAGGAGATGTCCCCATGAAGCTCAGGAAATAATGCAGCCTTTTATCAACCACAGCTGTAGCAAAACAGCTGATTTATCTCAACACTAAGGGGACCAGAGAGTGGCTTTTGTTTTAGGTAAACAGCTATCAGCATCTGAGTGGATCAGCTTATGTTGTAAATGTTTCTCTCTGAGTTTAGAAGTGTGTGAATGTCTCCCTGAGCTAGCCAGACAAGCATGGTGGGCAGGGGTAAATATCTGGCTCAACCCAAATAGAGTATAAGAAGAGAAAAACTAGCAAAAAGTATTTCAAAGAAGGCAATGGGCTTGAGCTGGCTTAAACTCACAAGTATGTGTTCCTGGCAACTGCAGATGCTAAGCATCATGATGGTGAGCATGTTATAGAGACCGATAACGGGAATCACATTGCTATTGTAACTGAATTGTTTATACTGCTATATTTTGCTAAGTGCAACTTATATTTGTATTGTGTTATACAATATATTTTGTACTGTTCCTTCAAATCAGAAATCCTGTGTAACATCAACGGTCTTCATATGGGGAGTACCTAAAAGAATCTAGTCAGAGAGTACTTGATTCTGACAAACGTACATAAAGAAAGTAATGCTCAAAAAAGTAAAGCAATTATTTACAAAACATGCACCTCTCAATTTGTTATGTAGAACAATTACATTACATTCAGTTTTCTTAGGAAAGTGTCATGGACAAGACAAACTCATTGCTTAAAAAACAGAAATCAACTTAGACAAGACAAAGCATTTCTACACTGAATGGCAGAAACCTGTGTCAGTCTCTGGATAAGGCTTAACAATATACTGTAAAGGTTTGTTCATTTTATTGTTGCAGAGCTAAACATACTTACAGGGGAAGGTATGAAACGATTTTATCACATTGGAAAGCCTGTAGTGAACACTTCAGTGCTTGTTGCCAGCTTGAAAAAACAAGCAAACAAAACCTACAGTAAAAGTAAAGTGCCTTACTTATTTTTCTAGAATTCTTTTTTTCGTGGACTATGATAATTTCTGTCTGGTTATAAAGACAGTAAAAAACATAGGTGTCTGAGGCCTTTCAAAATGAGGGTTCCACTCTATTTCCACTGAATTGAAATTACAGTACTTCATCTGACATATATATGAACAGCACCAGTTTCTCAGAGAAAAAAGTTCTTGGAGTGGATAATAGTGTATCATAACAGTCCCCTTCTAGTCAGCCCTTTCTAGTCTTAAACTTTTCCACAGATTTGCTTATATTTTACATAATAATTTAAATTAAACATAAAGAAATCACAATCATGACTAAATTGTAGTAATAATAGTGATTTACTTCAAATACACATGGATTTATTATTTTTTTGTGTGTGTGTGTGCCTCCTGTCTCCCCTTTATCTCCTTGTGATAAATGTTACCTTTCAGGAAAATATAGAATCATAGAGTCATAGAATGTATAGGGTTGAAAGAGACCTTTAAAGATCATCTAGTCCAATCCCCCTGCAGTAAGCAGGCACATTGTTACTAGACTGGATTGCTCAGAGCCCCATCAAGCCTGACCTTGAATATCTCCAGGGATGGAGCCTCCACCACCTCTCTGGGCAACCTGTTCCAGTGATCTACCACCCTCTTTTTCCTAACAACCAGCCTAAATCTACCCTTTTCTAGTTTAATACCATTACCCCTCATCCTATTGCTACTTGCCCTAGTGAACAGCTCTTCCCCAGATTTCTTATAGGCACCTTTCAGCTATCGGAAAGTTGCTATAATGTGCTCCCAGAGCCTTCTCTTCTCCAGGCTGAAAAACCCCAACTCTCTCTGCCTGTCCCCATAGGGGAGGTACTCCAGACCTTTGATCATCTTCGTGGGTTTGCTCTGGACCCGCTCCAGCACTTCAGTGTCCTTCTTGTGTTAAGAGCTCCAAAGCTGGACACAGTACTCCAGGTGGGGTCTCACTGGAGCAGAGTAGAGGGGCAGAATCACCTCCCTTGATCTGCTGGCCACGCTTCTTGTGATGCAGCCCAGGATGTGGTTGGCCTTCTGGGCTGCAGATGCACATTGGTGGCTCATGTCCAGCTTCTCTTCCACCAGTACCCCCAAGTCTTTTTCCTCAGGGCTGCTTTCCAGCACATCATCTCCTAGCCTGTATTGGTAACAAGGATTGCTTCTATCCAGGTGCAAGACCCTGCACATGGCTCTGTTGAACCTCATGATATTCACCTGGGCCCAGTTCTCCAGCTTGTCCAGGTCCCTCTGGATGGCATCCCATCTCTCTGGCACATTAACCTCACCACCTAGCTTGGTATTGGTATCATCAGCAATCTTGCTGAGGGTACATTCAATCCCACTGTCAATATCATTAATGAAGATCTTAAACAGCACTTTTCCCAGTACGGACTCCTGAGGGGCACCACTTGTCACCCGTCTGCGTCTAGACATCAAGCCATTGAACATTACTCTCTGGATGCGTCCATCCAGCCAATTCCTTATCCACTGAACAGTCCACCATCCATAACTCTCCAACTTAGAGAGAAGGATGTTGTGGGGGACCATGACAAAGGCCTTGCAGAAATCCAGATAAATGACATCCATAGGTCTTCCTTTGCCTATCTAAATATTGCTAGAGATAGTTTTTGCTGACTTTCAGGAAATATTGAAGTTAACACTGAACATTACTGAATATTAGATAAGAACCTTGGAAAACTGGTGGTGTCCTATAATTCAAATTCTTAAGCAACACAGCATAAATGAAAAACTAAATCTCCCAACATCTCATCATTTTTCTAATCTAAACTTATTGATTCTTTTAAACGAGCAACTCAACAATATGTCACTGACTTGAATTCTAACCAGCTATGTGTTTCATCTCATCTTTCTTTTATGGTTACTGCTCCCTAACCTTCTATAATTTCCAAGAATCCTGTAGCTATCAAGTATGGTAGACTTTTTCCAACAATTTCAGCACTACAGTATCTGAAATACTACTGCTATGTCTTATTTTAGCTATCGAGAAATACTGCAAAGACGATGCTGGTGTAATTGATAGCAAATGTTGACATTTTAATAGCAGCTACAAAACCAGGTGAGATTAAGGCCAGAATGGATGAGCTATTACTTCTGCACCCTAGATATAAAAGACATACCTATGATTTATGAGTAAATTTAATGCCTTCCTCTTTACTGTGCTCTATATGTAACAAAAATAAGTGAAAAAATAAAAAGAGTCAAAATTCACATAACACAATGCTTTCAAATGATCTAAAGCTAGAATATTTTCATATTCTTTTAAGAAGAATACAAAGTAAGATTAAATATTAATTTTTAATGCAGGTTAAAATAATGATTGCTTCATAACTTGTTCATGACATACAATGGGGCCAAACTTTCCTTTAATTTGTTTTTCTAGAAATAATACTTTATTTTATTTATTTATTCAATTAACTGTTCAGTAGCTAGTCTGAAAAACTCTTGACTGGTCCATCTTTAAAGACAAAACAGTCTTAGAAAACCTCTCAGAAAAATTGCTTAAAAATGGGGAAGTATCATCCAGTGTCATATAAGCCTGTAGTACTTTCAGTTTCTATCCTAACGCTGGCACAAATGCACACTCAGTACATGGCTGTGAATGCATGGAGTATGAATTACTCTTTCTTCCTCCCTCCAGTACTTTTTTCTGTGCCTGGAGCTTCTGACATGATAATAAAAGTAATGAAAATTAATAGCATATCTTACTTCCCTTTCCAAAAAAGCTTTACTTACATAGTACATATATCAACTCAACAGTAAATAAAAAATAAACGCTTTTTCTTCACCAGGTAGGGGACAATTTAGTGATGAACTAATGGTAATGAAGAAATGTGTAGTTTCCAAACATGATGATTCGATCATGATCATTTTTTCTTTGACTGTATGTAGCAACAAGAACACAAGAAGAAAAACAAGCAATCAAAAAGCACACAGATATAATCTTCCAGATATTTAGAATGGAATCATTGTTTGGAAAATGAAGCAGTGTGAGTCAGAAAAGGAAAAAAAATAACAAAGACAAGAATCTGCCTTAGTGTCGAACAGTCTTTCACAGGGACATACTATAAGCCTTATCTGAAATCCACACCACAGACTCACAGACTGAGGTTGAAAGGTACCTCTGGTGACCGTCTAGTTCAATGTCCTGCTCAGAGCAGAGTCAGTGAGAATAAGTTGGTTAAGGCTGTGTTCAGTTGGGTTCTGAGCATCTCCAGGGATGGAGACTTCAGAGCCTCTCTAGAAAACCTGTGTCAGTGTTTGTACTCACTGTTGACTTCAGTGTTCACAAGGAATGGTGGAGTTCAGGATCTCGTGTAGCA
>NW_010160257.1:0-16099 GCF_000695765.1 Mesitornis unicolor | reverse complement strand
GAAGAGCGGGATGAAACAAGTTGTCTCCATGCTATGGTAGCAGTTTCCTAGCACTACACAGGGTGGCAGATTCCTTCCCCGAAGGTCTGACGTGGGCATAGTCATGGGGGTGAAGAGCTGCAGTATACCTAGGCTTTGGTTTCTTTCAGCTCCTTTAAAAAAAAAATACTCAGGTGCCATCTGACACCTTGGGGGGTGTCCTCATGTTATTGTGAGGTGTCACAAGGTGGCAGATTTTGAGATCTGAGCATGTAGATCCTGTCAAGACAGGAGTTAGTCTCCAACCTGCAGACACGCTTGTGCTGTACCTAGGAGAGATCCCATACCCCTTTCCAGTTTACGGGAGATATTCTGTAACTGTGTGGCTTCTCCCGAGTGCCACGGTACAGGATATCCAGAGGATTGCAATCGTGTTGTTTGGAGGAGTTGATTCTCTAATGCATAATCTTGTACTCTGGGGGAACCAGGCTGTTCCCCAACTGCCATCGAGCGTTTGACAGCAGCTTGCCTGTGTCATGTCCCAGCGTGGGCCAACTGAGCTGCCGCTTGTGCTGGTAGTGGTGCAGAGCAGAGGCCTTTTCCTGTTCTGAGACCTGTAGCTCACGTTGTGTTACAGAACAGCTGGTAAAGTCATCTCCCCTAGGTCATGCCTAAAGTTAGAATGGGAGCGTTAAAAGTTGAGGTGGGCTCGTTCTCTGTGTTCACTTAGCCCTGCACGGTGGTACGGAGTCGGCCTTAAAATGAGCAAAGAAATGAAGGATATAGGTGTCTCGTGTCTGTGCCCTGCTTCACTGTTTCCCTCTGACTTCAAAGGAGGAAGAGGAGGAAGACAGCAGTCCTGGAGTGTCCTTCTCACTCTCTTCAGAAGAGTCGGAGATGGAGCCCGAGGAAGAAAGGATCCGTTACAGCCAAAGACTGGTCAGTATTGGCCCTAAACAATCGTATTCTGTTCTTGGTTGTGTTGCAACTGAAGAAAGAAAAGGCTTTTACTGGCAACAGGTTTAGACAACCCAAAAAAAGCATTGTGGTGGATCGCTGCAGCCTGCCCAGAGGTATTAGCTCAGCTGGCAGTGGGTTAGGTGGCTTTGTGGCTCCTGTTTGTGTCACAGAGTTTGCCCTAATGAAGTGCACTTGGCTGCTGAACTCAAGAAGAGGACAGAGTTGGAGGCTGAGACTGGATAAGATGTTTTGCAAAGCTGCTGGATAGAAATATGACAAGTGTTGGTGTAGGTTCTGGGACAAGAGGCTTTCTCCATGTGTTTGAAGCAAGCAGAGAAGCTGAAATACTGTGTGTTACCATGATGTTGGCCTGGACTTGATTTGAGTGTGCTGTGAAATCTGAGAAAAGGAGCTTCAAGCTCAGATTTATTTGTGCCTGTGCACATGTCTTCTGGGTGTTTTCTTTCGGAGGGAGCTGTTCCAAAAGTCAGGTCCTAGTTAGGCCCTGTCAGCAGGTCTGCCCTGTCTGATGTTTGCGCTGCTCTTCAGGGGTCTGCACAAAGCCACTGGTCTGAGAGTTGGGCCGTAACTGTGAGCCGTTTGGGAGCAGCTGCTCTGAGAGCCTGAGATTATATTCCTGGGAAGGAGGGAAGCTGCTGTGTCTCCCACAGATCGCATTCACACTGTTTTGGGACAGTTCTAAACACCCTGGTAAGGGCAAGTGTCAGCTCTGTGGTGGCTGAGGCTGTGATGAAGTTCCTCTCTGAGTCACAGAAGTACATGTACCCTCACCTTCAAGGTGCTGTCTGTAAAGGTAAATCCTTATCCTTTAATACTCTGAAATCATTTGGTGTGAGACAGCATGCTACTCAGCACTAAGCTTTGCTTTCAGAAATGAGTAGTTCTTGTTGCTTTTTTGTTGCTGCTGGGTGCCTGACCTCAGAAAGGGTGCTGGGAAGTTGTAGACTGGACGTGCCTTGTAAGTGGCCTGGGGACAGAAACCCTCTCGTGGGGGCAGAAAAGGTTGTTCCAGCACTGGTCCCTGTGGAGGGGAGGATACTGCATAGGCTGTGGTTTTTCCAGACACTGGGTTTACTGAAGCTCTGCTCCTTTTCTGGTGCTGCTCGGTGTCTATTGCATGTTTACTTTTTGCAGAGAGGATTGTCATACTGGCTGATTTGGTGACAGGCGTCTGTACTTTTACAGCCAGCTGCCTCAGCCTGCTTCAGGAACCTGAGCTGACTCTGATTTGAAGTGGTTTTAATATTTTCTCTTTTTTGAGAGGGTGCGTAGGAAAATAAAGAAACCTAAAGCAAACCGTAATACATCTGTGGGCCTTTCAATATGGCTCATTTTTCCTAAATAATTTGGTGGATGCTTTAATTTGGCAATTCTGTTAAAAGCATCAGTCCCACACACACTTGTTCCCACAGCTGTGTGGCATGCAGCTCAAGGTGCTGGTTTGACTGGGAAGTGACTGTTTCTATAGCCAGCAGCCAGGGTAGCAGCATAGCTTCTCTTGGAGGCAATGCTGGCTTCAGACTTTGGTTAAACTAGAATCTTAGTTACACTTTGACCAGCTGAACTATCTCAGGATAGGTGGACAAAGATGAGGCAGATGAAGGGAGACTAGCGGGCCAGGAACCTACCAGTTCAAAAACACTTAAGGTCTTACAAATAAAAATCATCAGGAAGAGTTGCTGTCCTAGTGTAGGTGGCCTGCACTCTAGCAGGATGTGCTAAGCTGGATAATGGTTGCACACTGTTGAGCTGTGTGCTTAAGGGGCTTGGGAAGGCACATGGACAGCAAGCAGAGAATGAGGCTCACCTGGGTTTCTGTGGCCTCATGTGTGTTGTCTGCTGGCCTGCAGCCGAGGGAGGAGGCACGACCCCTGTGTGCCAGGTGAGGCTCAGTTCATGTCTCCTGCTTTGCTTTTCCCAGGAAATTCCAGCAGTTACACTCTCTTGCTCTGTCAGTGATGCTTCCTTGTTGAAAGACCTTTAAGAGATGATTACTTTTTTTTCCTTATATGCGTGCTTTGAAATGTGGGGAGCTGTTCTCCTAGCTAGTGTTTCAGGCCCTTGCTAAACAAGGTATCATGGGTGAATTATTCAGGTAGACAAAAGTGCTAAATATTACTTATTGAAATATCCTGCTTCTACGTATGCCTTGGTCTTGGGAGTTAGTTTTAACACACCTACACTAAAAGTTTGAGCTAGGGAAACAGGTAGTTGGTAGTACAGTATGTTTCTGCAGCTGTAAGCTGTTTTTTGTAACTAGGGATCAATGTGGGTGTGATAGCCAAAGAACAAATGTATTAAAAAAAAAAAATCCAAGTGTGATAGTAGTCCTACCAGCCAAACAACCTTGGCCAGAATAGTTTATGGTGGTGAAGGAGATTAATTGCATGTACAAGTAGCATGGTTTGATGGTAGCAGTGGTACCAGTGGCCTGAGATGGCAAAAGAAGCTATCCGGTGTGTCAGGGTAATTACACCAACAGCATCTTTTGGGGTGTCACCCTGGCCTTGAAACCGGACTGGCTTCTGTCAGTGAGAGGAAGTCTTGAGTGTTTTGTGTTATTTTATTTAGTGAAAAATACTGTTACCCTCCTCTGATTCAACAAAAAGCTAATCTGTGTTTGTGGATTTGTCAGTATGGGTGAAAGATCTGGGTTTTGAGGAGAAATTCACCTCTGCTTCAGATGTAGTTGCACTCCTACAAGAATTCTCTGCCAGTTCACATGTCCCTTTGTAGTATAATGGCATTTGCATTAGGTGGGTTGCACTGCTCTAACTGTGCTTGCTTCCTAGTTCAGGCTCTACATCCAGGACTCCCACGATTATAAAGACCTGAGTGAGGTGTTCTGGACACAGGGTGTTATTGGGAAGATGTCCTGCACCCATCTGAAACAAACTGTTGGAGAAGTTGTGTCCTGACAAGCTCTGGGAGGTTGGCACAGGCAGAGGAAGGCAGCCTGCGGACGATGCTGCGTGCATGGGGAGAGGGCACACAGCAGCGGGTTGAGGGATATCTGTGTTCCTCACCCAGAGATTCAGCTGCGCCTCCCTGCACTGTGAGTAGTGGAAGATGGGACTTGTGAGGCACTGTGGAGTAGTTTTCTAAGTCTGCATAGATGTTGCTGCTCCTCAGCTCTCTAATGAGGCAGTATTTTGGGGATTGGTTCGTGGTGCTGGCTTTATGAGCTGTAGATGCATGTTTTGCAGGCCTTTAATCAAGGAGCTGAAATGCTCTATTGTGTCCTCCGGCCTGAGTGACAGTGCAGCCCTGGCACCGACAATGCCACGATCCCTCTTGGAGGCTTGGAAGTCTTCCACTGACTGTCACTGGGTGGTCGTGCACAGCCCGTGTCCCAGCAGGCTGCCCAGCTCCTGTGAAGGCAGGGGTGGCAACATGAGCAGCTCTGGCTGTGGACTTACAGCTCTGGAGAAAGAAGTTCAGTCGGTGATGTGCAGATGCTCTGCCTGGTTCAGGCTATCCAGCAGTTCCCTCACAGATTTTGTTGGCTGCTTTGCACCACCTCAGCACTCGCCAGGATCTCCAGAAGGTGATCTGAGTCTGAGGAGAAACTGGTGTGTGTATGGAACCTAATTTTTTTTGTAAGGTTAGATCTGCGTTAGATCATTGAGTGCAAGGAAGGGCAGCAGGGAAGGAATCTTCTGGCCAGTACTTCTGGAAACTACTGCTGAGAGGTTGTTTGACCCAATGCTTTCAAAAGGTGTGCTTGGCATGCTCGAGGTGAGGCGTGCCTGTCTCGCCATGCTCCACTGAGGAGGGGTTTCTCTCTTATTCCAGTCTTCACCTCACACAGCCACTTCATCGGCCCAGAGCTGCATGAATATGTGAGGCTACACAGAGCTGGTATCTGCCTACCCCTTGATTATTCCTGGGCGTTGGGAGCGTGAGAAAAATCTCGCCTGCTGCCTGCTCCAGGGCTAATTCTGCCAGGCCTTTACTGTGAACTAAGACTAGCAAGACCCCATGAATTACGAGTTGGGGTTAGCATGTCACTGAAGTAGTGCTGTACGCTTCCAGTGACAATGCTCAGAGTAAGGAGTGAAGGGCAGAAGCGTTGGGTCACTTCAAAACGGCTTGGGGAGCATAGCACCAAGGGTGTTATTGCCCTCAGGATAAATCCTGCCCATCACGGTGTCTCTGGTGCTGTCAAGTCAGCAGTCTCTATCTCAGGGTGTGGCTCCAAGTGAGGATTGCTGGTGTGGCAGAGCTGGTTTAAGAGGTTCTCTTCCTCCCTCTGTTAGTGCCTCCGAAGCTGATTGCTGCTGCAGGGGATTGCGGATCATGCCCTAGATGAAAGTTGGCAGCAGGAAGGGCATTTAATCCAAATTGTTGTCTGTGCTGGGCTAGTGAGCTCGCTGCACCACCAGCAAACCTGACGAGACTGGAGAGGTGGCCCTCTGAGATGGGGAGACAGAGTGGGGTAGGAACCTCTCAAACTGGCTGTGTTGCTGGAAAGAGCCTGCAGGAGCCACACCTTCCCTTGGGGGCTCACACAGCTCCTGCAGTGCCTGGGCCCTGAGTGTCTGTCCCTGGCTGGGTCCAGTGGCACCCTTGTTTTGGTTGTTGGAGATTGTGACACCCATTAAGGGAAATGGGCCTGTGGAGGAGAAGACCAGCACTGATAAGTGCTCTGGGTGCTTGGGCATATGGGAGATAAGGAGAGAGCCTGAGTGAAATGCTGACTCTCCCATCACTTGGGGTAATCCATGTCCTGCCCTTAGCACTGCCCTGCCCTGCCCTTGTGTCAGATCCTTACCTGAAATTTGAGAGGAGGACTCTGCCTGTCCCTACCAGCAAAAAACTGAGGGTTCTGCTGTGAACAGCAGTTAGTAAACCTGTCCTTACATGTTGGTGTCCACACTATCCTCTGGGCAAGAGTTCATACAAGCTTTGCAGTGCATGGAGTTGTCAGCTGAGGGATGAAGCTTGGGGAGCGTGGAGGGAAAGGTTCCTCTTGCAGGTGTGTGTACTGTGGTGTGGAGAGGCAACAGCACGCTCAGGGTGCACTGCCCAAGCCTGAGGTATGGCATGGCTGGCTTCAACGGGTACCCAGAGTCACAGTGTCACTAATCTTGGGGTTTCCAAGTTTGTATCGGTGTTACCAAACCCTTTCTGCAGGACAGAGTGATGTCAAATGCAGGGCACAGCCCATGGGGCAAGGAAGGCCTCTGCATGTCAGCACTCACCTGACGCTTGTGATAAAGTTTCAGCCCCTTGTCCCCCTACTGCCAAGGGGATAAATGGCCTCAAAGCTGTGAGAGGGAGGTCAGCGGGGAGCAGGCTGTGGGCTGGCAGGACACCACTTGTGTCTGGTAAGATAGCAGAGAGGAGACCCCGTGTCAGTCAAGTGGCTGCACTTGCTGTATCTTGAATGGCTCGCGCTATCCCAGCAGTGGGACACAACAAGTAAGGCCTTTCCATGAGGTTCAGCCTGGCTTCTTGTTACTCCTGGTCATGCTGCACACTACCAGGTCATGATCCCTTGTGGTTCCTGGCATTTGTCATCCTCAGGTCTTGGTGTGCCTGCCAGAGGCCGGTCCTGCTGGGTACTGGCCTTCCCTGAGCTGATCCCATGGATCCAGGACTCATACGTGTGCTGAGCCTACCAGTGTAGTTCCCATGGGTGCTGAAGCACGGGATGAGCCATGTGCACTGGGGTGAGAATCTGGGTGGTTGTACATTGTCCCCCCCCATTTGAAATTTAACAGTGGCAGTTCCTTAGCCTGCCAAGCGATGCTCCCTCCTGTTGCCTGAAAGGCAAAGAGGCCTACGTGAAACCCTGTCTGGCCAAATGTCACTCCTCTGCTGGACACACCTTGGTTTCCTCGTCTAGACAAGACCTCTGCAAGTAGGGTAATTAATCTCTCCCACACGTCTCTGCCTCAAACTCAAGACACTACAAATGAATCATTCCAAATGACCCAGGTATAATAATTGAGCTCTAAATAATTTAGGCACTGCTCAGATTTGATCTGGGCACCTCTTTGGTGGAAGCTAGCAGCAAACTGAGGCTGTCTTTGGAAAGCTTTAGAAATCCCTGTGAGCATTTAGATCCTGAAAGATGCAAGAGTGTGCTAGACTTGGGGAGAATACATCCCTGAAACCAACTGGATGATGCTCTGTGTCAGCAGAGAGGAACACAGGCAGTAAATACCTGCTGGTTTCTTCCTGTCCCAAGCCTGGCTGTGTCTTGAGTGTGTCCTGGAAGCTGCAGTGCTCACTGAGTGAGCAGCCAGACAGTGCAGGGAGCACTTGGAGTTACTTGTGAGTTACTAAACAATATTTGCAGGTTACATCTGCATCTCCTGTTAATGAACAGGAGTAGTTTTTCACAGGGTCATCCCACCTGGAGGTGACACTAACAAGTTAGGAGAGCAGTACCAACGCCCCATAACTTTTTAGTGTTGGCAAATTATGTCAGAAGCCACCCGGGCAGTGGTCTACAGGGCACTGGCTGGGTTTTGGGGAGAAATGGCACACGTGGGCGAAGTAGTGGTGTACTCAGAAGGTGGAGGAACAAGGTGGTGCACTAACACTGTCCTGAAAATGTATGAAGGAAAGAGGTTGCTTGTCTTCAGAGCAAGATGTCTGGTGCTGCTGAAGATGGAAGAGTGTTGCTGACCTCAGAGGAGGAAGTGATGGGTGAGCTCTGAGTGGGCAGTTGACTTATTAGTTCACAGACTTCCTTACACAATCCCTGACCTGCTTTTATTTGGGTTGAAGAGGTGAAAGGTGAGTGGAAGAGGCAGAAGGTGAGGAAGAACATGGCACACCATGCTGAATCACTGTGTGTTGCCGTGCAGCTGTGGCAGTGGACGGGGCATCCGCAGCGTGGTCCTCTGGCAGCAGCTGCTTGGGGACATACTGATGTGCTTGGAGAACAGGAGTTGTCCTAGCTGAGATCTGCCTTGTGTATGTCCTGATGGAGGGGGAGATGAGGGCAGGAAAGGATCTTGCTTGGTTGCCTTGGGAAAAGCAAAGGGGCCATGTGAAAGAGTAAACCCCATGGTAGGATGACAGGGCCTATAATTAGATATCAGAGATATGAAGCTGTCAAAAGCACTGGGAGGCAGTGCTCGTGCAGCCTGGACCTTCATCTGGAGTGACCAGAAGGGATGTGATGAACTGGAAGTTTTCTACTTGCTCATCCTCCCTGTTTACCTCTTTTTCCCAGTCCGTGGGAGCCAGGTGAGGGAGATGCATGGTGACAATGTATACACTGTGAATCCATGATGGGGGAGTGATGGATCTATTTGACAGGGTTTCTCTCTGTTCTGTTTCTGTGCATCAGTGCTTGTGCATCTCTGCTGTAGAAACAGTACCGGTAGTAAACAGCATGAGCTGGCTGTCCAGGGACTGCGAGTCCCTGTGGAACTTCCACGTCCTTGAACTGGAGGAGGTTTTGGGCTGGGATCTGCCTGGGATTGCAGGGTGGTAAGAAGAGATAGGTGGGTTTGTGTTTGTGCTGTAGTCTGATGGGAGGTGCGCTCTGTAGCATTTCCACCCAGGTTGGGCCCATGGGGTGTGATCACAGTCTGTTGTTTCTGTTAGCGCTGCCCCTCAGGGTTGGGAACTGACCGCAGAGTCACGTTGTCTTAGCCAGCCCTGACAGAGTTTGGGAAAAGAAGTTCCTTGATAAAAGGCAGTGGGGAAGAAGGATCAGGATGTTGCTTGATAGAGCTGTTATCTAGAAAAGCAGACTCCAAGCAGTGAGGTGCATTCTCACTACAGGAGAGATAGGCAGAGGGGATGGTCCTTTTTGGTGTTGCCTTTTACCTTGCCTTCACTTTTCATGAGTCGGTGGAGCAAGTCTGCAGGGTGAGAGACAAGAGAGGCAGCACTACAGAACTTCCAGAACTTGGAGAGACAGCAAAGTGAATGCTGGAGGAACATCCAGAAGGTGTAAGAGCAGAAAAGCCTGTATTTAAAGGAAGGAGGAGGGAAAAAAAAAAGAGGCTGACCTGTGCTATTCAGTCCAAGAGTGCCCTGCTTCCTCCTTGCTCGCTCATGTACCCCTGGCTCTCAGGAGCTGTAATCTTGGGATCAACCTGAGGCGGCTGGAAGTGGGAAGGAGAGGGCTGGGAACGTGTGCTCCTTTAGGATCAGGGTGCCTCAGTGCCTCTAATTTGCTGTGCATAAATATTTCCATGTATCACTGAACTCCTGAGCCCCTTTGCCCTATTTGGAGTAAGGCAGGGGCAAGTACTGGGCTTCTTGAGCAAAGAAGGAGGCAGTGTGTGCAGTGATGGTGTGACAGTGTAGAATAGATAAGGAAGAAATCTCCTTGCTAGTAGATGCTTTCACAGGCTGTCCATGTTCTTCCCAATGGCCCTGGGTTGTTTTCCTTCTTCATAAGCATCCTAGACCCCACAATTCAGGCGGCCTGTTGCTGTTCTCTTTAAATGACAGTGTCAGCTTAGCCGGAATTGCAGTACAACCCCCAAAGCTTTTGCTATCCAAGTACTCCTGTGGTCCAGCCTTGTTCAGTTTGTGTGACGGGACAAAACAGACAACAGGTTTCTGCAGAGCTGGGAGATTTGGAGGGTGAGCTCTTCCCCATCGAAAACTTCAAGCTAGTCCCCTGAACCCCCACTGTATTGTGGACAGAGGTGCTCTGCCTGTCCTAGCAAGCAGTGAAGTCATGTAAAGCTGACCTACCAATGCTCTATCAGCTGCTTCTCTGTCTCCAGGTGCACGGGGCTCTGTCTGTCCCTTGTGCCGGCCCTGCTGTGTCTCTGCCCGGTGGTCTGTGTTGGATCAGCAGCTTGGAGGTAATCAGGCCACACTTTCCCAAGTGGGGAAATGGGTGTAACTTTCAAGCCTGCCTTTTTGGAGGGTTTTGGTCTACTTTGTTTCGTTTTGGGGTGCTCTGTTGCTTTCTTATACAAAGCAAAAGGAGTAGCAGAGCTGGGAATGTTCATCTACCTGACTGCATAGCACGTGTGCTGGGGACTCCCTGGCACGGAAAGGGCTCTGCACAATGGGTTTTTTCTTTTGATTTCTTCTGGTTTGGCAGTGGTGGGAGGTAATTAAAGGAGTCTGCTCAGTCTACTGGAGAAATAACAAGGCTGAATGTCAAAGAGTGGCTTTTAACACAGTTTATGTGGCTCAGAGGATCAATATTCAGGCCTGAAAGGTGGCGTGGTGGAGGATTTGATGGTCCTTTATGAGCTTCTTCAAGCGGTCATGGAGCCCAGGCAGGATTTGTCCAGGTACCAGGGTGCTAGGGCTGGTGGTGGCTGTGGGCAGTCTGAGGGTTGGCAGTGCCATAAAAGCCAGTTGGACAGTGGCTGTCTGTGAAATACGCTGCAGGTGACTGGAGTGAGGAGCTGTCTCCTTTCCTAGGAGCAGTGTTTCCCTATTGGGACTCTTGCCAGCCGTGCCCATCTGTGCTCTGATCTAGCACGTTCCTGTCTCATGGCTTTGCTGCTAGGGCTGGGCACTGTGTGGTTTACTGGCAGTTGCTGGAGTTCTCCTGGGCCTGTTCGTGCTATCTCCCCACCTGCTGTTTTCAGCCTTGCTCCAATTCCCCAATTACTCCTTGTGTACGTCCAGTTTCGTAACCCAAAAGTGCAAACCAAAGCGTTCTCCCTGCTCGTTCTGAAACGCTGCCAGCCCTGCTCGTGATAGGAATCCCTCCTGGAGCTGTGAAGCCTGGAAGGGCTCCAGTTCTGCATAGACTCGTGTTGGCTCTTCAACCTGGTGCTTTGAGTCAGTCTTTGTCCAGGAATGTGCAACCTGGGATACACCAGCTCTGCTCACCATGTCTTGAGAGAGACACGAGATTGAGGGGCATTTAGTCTGGGTTAAGCTTGCTGGGTTGGTTCTTGGGTTTCTCTTGTGAAACCAGGCAGCGAAAGAGTTAGGTTTGTATGGCCATCTTGTCCAGATGTTCAGCACTGGTGGATAGCTGCTGAAATTAGCCACCTGCTAGTTTTTCCTAGCATCGGGCTGGCCTCCAGGCTTGTCCAGAAACAGATATGGCCTGTAACCATAGTTGTGGATCTCTTACTTGAGGGATTATAGCCTTCTCTTTAGATCCTGCTGCAGGGCCTCCTTCAAGCTGGGGGAGTGGGGAACCCAAGACCACTTTAGTGATCCTCTCTGGGGAGCTAGCAGTTATTTAGCAAAGCAAATGACTCTGAAAAGCCAAAATATTAACAGAGTAACATGAGCCCACCTCTGTAGGATGCTTTGTCCTCCAAGGGTTACAGGAGGTGCTGTGGTTTAGAGGAGAAACTGAAGCGATTGAAGGTGGGGAGGCACAGAGGACAGGAGCCTCCTGCCTGTCTGCTGGCAGAGAGAAACCCAAGTAACCCACTTGTGTGGACCAGACCTTGGAGCCTAGACAAGGAGCAGAGGTGAGAGGTGAAGGCTCAGAGGAAAGGAACACAGAAAGGAAAAGCTCTTGTGCTTAAGATAAGCTGTAACCTGGCAGACTCCTGATTGGATGTCGTAATCGTCGTGCTTCACGCTGTATCTGAAAATACTTGCAAGGGAGTGTCTTCCCTGCCCAGTCAGTTCTGGCACTGACACCTGGGTCTGGCCAGTGGTGGCCTTGCTGCTTCCGTGCTTGTCCGTCCGCCTGCCAGGTGTTGCCTTTGCCTTGTACCTACCCAGAGAAATGGGACCCTTTTCCACTGATACAATGGCTCTCACGTGACTTTCTGGGGGTGGCTGTTAACTGCTGGTGGATCTCAACACAGTGTCCTGAAGACTGAATTCTGGCCACTGCTGTTTGCCACAGGTACTTGCTCAAGATTAAAACACGGGTCAGCAGGTTTGGATGTTGACGGTCTGGGCTTATCTAGACAAGAGCCATAATTGCTGTAAAAGTATGTGAGAAGTTAAATTCACAAAGTGAGAAGAGTTGAGCTTGTTGGTTTATTACCAATTTGGATGCATTTCAGCAAAGTAAAACCTACAAAGGGATGGGTGGTTAGGAGGTACCAGTGAGGAAGCTCAGTGGTGAATGAGAGATCCACTAGTAAGTCACACTGCTCCATGCGTGCACTGGAGGCCAGGTAGAAGTCATAATACCTGCAGCAACAGGAGTTTGGATGGAGGGGGCTCAGAAACGGGAGTGAAATGTGACTGTATTCTTCATGTCAACATTTTTTCTCTAAAGGAATAAGGGAGGATTCAGATCAGGGAAGCTGCTCTGGAGGTGCAGCAGACAAAGGGGAAGAAGCACAGGGAAAGGAAAAGTGAAGGGTGCTCTGAGCTCCTGAGGTGGATGGAGCTGTGGCACAGCAGGAGGCAGCTTCCTGGGCACTAGGAGATGAAGATGTTGGGAGACAGGGAGGGAATGGCATCAGACAGGACAGGAAGTGACTAAAATACTGTGGTGGTTGCTGGTTTCACTCTGTAAATATGTGAGGCTATTTCAGCAAAAGGACGGCTTGTTCTTTTCCCAGATGTGACTTTGTACTGGTTCTTCCCTCAAAAAAACCCACAGGAGAGCAGTCTTCTGGTTCTCTTCAGCCGATTCAGTTCCTGTGTCGTCAGAGGTAGCTGTGCTCCATCATGGCAGCACTTGCTGATGGAGAGAGGTGTCCAAGGAAGGGTTTTTGAAGAGTACCACCGTGGAGCTGCATGAGGCACTTCCCCAGCATCCACAGGAGAAGGAGACTGCAGGTGAAAGGATCAGAATAGAAGGGAGAGCGCTGGACTTGTCTGCAGGATTAATATTCATGCTTCCTATTTCCTACATTAAGTGAATGGTATCCAAGAGAGCCAGAAAAGAGATGGTGAAGTGCAGCTATCTTAGATGAGAGTTGCTGGCTGGTGCTAGAGGATGAATAAACTGCCTTGATCTTGACCCTGCCTGACACAGAGGGAAAGGCTTTGGACTGCTGCTCAGTTTTTCCTTAGTAAAACTCTCACCAGGACAAAAAATGCCTGGATCCGAATGCAGATCACAAAGCTGGAAAAAAAAGCAATATTTAAATATTGCTGCTTAATGCTGTGTGCTGATGTTGTCCAGGAGAGATATATGTAATGTGCCTGGCTCTCATCCCCTGCATTGCTGGGGCTGAGCTTCATCTGAGCCATTCTTATGGATGGCAGTTTTGGGGGTGTCTGCTGTTGTCCTTCTTGGAAGTTGCACATCCCTGGCTGAACCAACAGTTGACACTGGAAACACTCCAGTAGCTGAGCCGCCCCCAGGAAGAAACAGTCTTGGTCTGAGAGCCCAGGGCTCTGCCTTGCTGGTATGTTCTGGCAAGGCCTGTCTGGATGGGCTTGCACCAAGAAGCAGAAGGAAGAGTTGGGAGGGCTGTAGCGATCTGCTGGGCAAGAGTTCTCGGCCAAGACCCAGCCCTGGCATGGGCTGTGGGACAAAAGTAGCCAGTTCCTCCCAGGAAGAAATCAAACAGTGCTGTAGGAAGGATCTGTGCAGCTCTCAAGAAGTGTGTCCTTATGGAAAGGTAAAATTGGCATTCAAGTGTCATGGCTTTGCATGTCTCATGACTTGTAGCCAGTTATTTAACCAGATAGCAATTCCCTGCATGGCAGGAGAGTACCATCGGAGAAGAAAGCCCTAAGTCTGTACGCTGACCACATCTGTCCTAGCATGGAGACCCAGTTTGTGAGCTAGAGAACACAGTTTGTGTAACTGTGCAGTGAGGAAGCTGCAGACTCCAGGAGGGAAAAACTGCTGCAGAGCTTTGCCCAAAGTCCCAGCAGATGCTGTCTCTCCCAAAACGTGCACTAGAAAGTGCAGAAGCCTTTCCTCCCTCCTGTCTGCTCTGCATGCACTACAATGTGTTTTCCCCACCCTCCCAAGACAACAATGACATGAAAGCGCTGTGGTGCTGGCTGGGTACGCGAGAGGCCTTGTGTAACTGGTGGGAGCTGTTTGTATTGTGGCAGCGCTTTTGGGTCCTCAGCCATGACTGGGATCCTGTTCTCCTACAGACTGTGTGAATTAGGTGGCTAGGCTCTTCCCTGCCCACAGGAACAAGCGGAGCTGATCTGGCTGGGAGCATGAAGGGCGTTTTGTGGCTGATGCTTTGCTGATGACAGCAATAGCATTGGAGTTTGGAATCTGCTCGGCTGGAGGAGGTGATCCCCTTCCTTCCATGGTCTGCATCCCTGTTTCCTCACTGCAAAGAGTTTAAGGTGTTTCTGCCCATTTCCTCATGTTCGCACCTTTGTAGTGTGGCTGCCTTCCATTTGCCTCTGAGTCTGTGCTGTGATTTTTTTGGTTCCCTTAGTCCCACAGCAGATCCATGGATGGATTTAGCTAAAGTGAAATTTGTATTGCTGCTGTTTTGTGTTAATGCGAGTCCACAGAAGGCTGGGCTGGTGGAGTGGCATCCTCTGAAAAATGCTGTGTTTCTTTGGTCATAAAGCCTCCAAGTTTGTTAGTGAGCAAACAGATCATTTGCTGTGTGTTCAGCTAGGGTGGGAGTGGGCTCTGTCCTTAAAGCTGTCACTCGTGCTCAGGATTAACCAACACAAAGCTGTCTTGTGGCCCAAATGCCAAACTGGAGTGACTGAGCACTAGAACTGACACCATGGGGGCAGGAGCAGTGCTGAGGCATGGGAAGGGAGCAGGTGGATGGGGAAGGGAGCAGGAGCTCCTCTGTGTAGCATCCCTGGCAGTTTACGCCCAGCTCAGCCTGGGTCATTTGGTCCTGGTGGAACAACTTTCTTACTGGGACTGTACTCCCAGCATGAGTGCAGCATCTACCTGTGGCACCAGTAGGGTCTGGATCAGGCCTGGGCTGCGGTCACATTTCTGTTAAATTAGCTGGCCTATGCAGTGCAGAGCCGGTGCTGGCCTGGTGCCACTTCCAGAAGGACAGGCGGTGCCTGGCGTGGCATGTGGTCGAGCAGGACAGTGACGGTGTCCACTCCAGAAGGAAATCTTCAAGGGAGCTGTCAGACTGCGCTTGTGCTGGGTTGGTGCTCAGCTGTGTGGCTGCAGCAGTCTTGGTCTGGGGGAGGCTTCAGCCATGCCGTAGTTATATTTAAACCATGCAGAACTTCTGTGTGTCGCCTTGTCTTGTCTTTCCTGTCCTGGCAGTAGCTGTAGAAGAGTCCTTAGGAGCAAGCCAGCTGATGTCATCTGACATTCCCCCAGAATAGAGGAGATCTGAGCATATCAGCCAGGCACAGGGGCTCTGCGAGGTGATGACAGAGGAAGGGTTTCCCCAGTACGTTGGTGATCAGCCTGCACAGTGCCTTTGTGCTGTACCTTGCTGCTACCTGGTTTTCAGGCTGCTGGTGTGCTCAGACAAGCACTGTCAGCTGCCCTGCACTGCTCTATACTGCCGGAGATCTCTGCTTGAAGCAGCGCTGTGCATGGTCATCACGCTGGTGGCTGGAGATGCATTCCAGCCTGGGTCTCCCCAAGGTGAGAGGTTGGCAATCAAATGTGACACGCCTGGGTTTCAGCCCAGTGCAGAAACCCTGTGGTATAGCTGAACTAGGAGCCCTAAAGTATCATTTATACTTCCAGCCTGGGAGCCGAATATAAAGTTATTAAGAGACTAGTTTGGATATAGCCTCTTTTTGTCAGCATTTAGCATGCCAAACCATTTTTCATTTCATGAGATTTTGTGCCCAGGAAAGGCAGGAGAGCTGCTTTTCCCAAATCCTGCCAGCTACAAGTGAGTGTCTGGAGTAAGGGAGCAGATCAACACGCAGACCACAGCCTGGTCCAGCACTGTGCCACCACCCACCAGATCCCAAAGCAAGTGAGACCTGTGGACTGCAGTGCCCAGCATCCTTTGCTTTGTTATGCACATCCTCTAATCAACTTAATGACAGAGTTGACTGCTGGTGCCAGTAGTCCTAGGCCTCATTTCCTAGGCTTGCCTGACAATGGAGTAAGTGAAAAGCTGGTCGTGCTGGAGGGTTATCAGTGTGCTTGCCTGGACTGGGTGTGCCTTGAACTTCCTTGGGGTGATTTAGTAAGGAATAAGATAATTGCAAAATTGTCTGGAGTCTTGTGCAGCTGCTGTCGCTCTAACAGTAAGAGCAGTCAAAGGTGTCCCACGATGTCGGACAGTATCACAGGCCAGGATTTAAGACATAGTTCAGCTGGACAGGGCCTGCACAGCTGAGGGTCCAAACAAGCGCAGGGGTCCTGGTGGCCAGCAGGATGACCATG
>NW_010160256.1:0-504 GCF_000695765.1 Mesitornis unicolor | reverse complement strand
CCTGCATTGGTCGGGGCTTGAAAAAAAATACAGTGCATTTTTTGTACTTTTAATAAGCCTCACATTGGTCAGGGCTTGAAAAAATAGAGCACTGCATTTTTTGGACTCTATGAAAGAGCCCTGCATTGCTTGGGGCTTGAGAAACACTGCACTGCATCTTTTGGACTCTGAAGAAAGCCCTGCAGTCTACGGGGCTTGGAAAAAAAATACCCTGCAATTTTTGGACTTTGAAAAACCCTGCATTGGTTGGGGATTAAAAAAAATACCCTGCATTTTTGGACCTGCATTGGTTGGGGCTTGCAAAAAAAAATACACCACATTTTTTTGACTCTTAAAAAGCCCTGCATTGGTTGGGGCTTGAGAAAATCTAGCACTGCATCTTTTGGACTCTTTGAAAGAGCCCTGCATTGGTCGGGGCTTGAAAAAAAATACCCTGCATTTTTTTCCCTTTTAAAGAAGCCCCGCATTGGCCAGGGCTTGAAAAAATACAGCACTGCATCTTTT
>NW_010160255.1:90716-102542 GCF_000695765.1 Mesitornis unicolor | reverse complement strand
GTCCTCATCAACCGAGGCAAACTCCTCCAGAAGCTTAGCTGTGAAAGTTTGGGGACAGCTGGGTTAAGTGACCTCTTGAAATCCCCTTCAGCTGTGCACACTGTAATTTTATTTTGATAGAGACTCATGCTGCAAGCCTGCTCTGCTCTAGGTGCCTCATGTGCTGTGAATTCCAGCACAGGGCAACGCTGATCAATCTATGTGTCAGACTCAGTGCACCCAGGAAGGGTATTGGTATTTTAGCTTTTCTGACAAGGGGTCTTTTTAATTGGAGGCTGCTTCATATCTTCCACTTTGTGGAAACAATTTACTTACAGTCCACATTTGTTCCATGCAGAAAGTGGAGCAAAGCCTTGAGGATGCTGACCTTACATACCAGCCTCAAGACTGGAGCTCGATTGCAGCTACTGTAAAGACCATGATGTTTGTTACCTTTGGTTTGCTATTTTTCAGCCATTCGGCTCTCAGTGAGTTTCTGTGGCACAGAATTAATTCCTGACAACCAGCCAAAGTACCTTGGAGTCGCTCTGGCCAGAAGCGGTAACTACCAGCAATGCGTGGAGGTCACTAAACAAAAGCTGAAAGGCTGGGTAAATAAACCTCATTCAGGAGCTAGCTGGTATGTGCCTGCAGAATTTCAATGCAAGCACGGGTTCTCTCTACAACACAGCATTGCTTGCCTTTTTGGTATTACAGACATTGCACAAAGCTGGTGAGTGCTAAAGTAGTTTTGCAGAATGATAAGTAATGAATTAAAATCTGAGTCAAGTTCCTGGCTCCCTGAACTGGCAAATGCTTCACTAGCAAGCATCAGAGACAAAGTATCAGAAAGTCTATGGACTGTGGTTGTCTGTCACTCTGTATGAACAGAAGAGAAATACCACCCAGCTTCCTGAAATGCTTGCTTTTATACATGGTTTGCCTAGAATTGTTTGGCAGGACATACGGTCTTTGCGTATTGGTAAAACATCGGTGATCTAGGATGCTCCACGCAAGGAACTTCTTGTTCTTTGGGTTCCTTCCCCAGCAATGGCCAGTGCCTAACCTTGGCAGTGCTGAGCTGTCATTGACTGTGTCTGAAAAACTCATCAGAAGTATGTGTGTCTTTAGTATAAATGAGACGTGAGTTGCCTCCTTATGACCACAAGGAACTTAAATCTTCCCGTCGCTGACTACGGAGTGTGTGCCTAGGTAGGAGTGACAGAACGAAGATAAACTGAGCCTCTATTGAATGACTCAATAGCTATTGGGAGAATCCGTAATGTGCTGCTTTTTGAAATGCCATATGCCCTTAGGAGAGGGGAGCTTTGCTGTCTCTCTGCCTTAATTCCAGAACAATGTTAAAGTGGGATACTATACATTGAATTTGAAAGAATCATGGAATGGTTTGGATTGGAAGGACCTTAAAGATCATCTGGTCAAACCCCCCTGCCACCAGACCAGGTTGCCCAAAGCCCTGTCCAACCTGGCCTTGAACACTGCCAGGGAGGGGGCATCCACAACTTCCCTGGGCAACCTGTGCCAGTGTCTCACCACCTTCACAGTGAAGAATTTCTTCCTAATATCTAGTCTAAATCTACCCTCTTCCAGTTTAAAACTGTTACCCCTCGTCCTATCACTATACTCCCTGATAGAGTCCCTCCCCATCTTTCTTGTAGGCCCCGTTCAGGTACTGCAAGGCTGCTATAAGGTCTCTCTGAAGCCTTCTCTTCTCCGGACCAAACAACCTCAACTCTCTGAGCCTGTGTGTTCCTGGAGAGCAGTGCTCCAACTCTCTGATCATCTTCATGGCCCTCCTCTGGACTCTCTCCAACAGCTCCATGTCCTTCTTGTGTTGAGGGCCCCAGAACTGGATGCATACTCCAGATGGGGTCTCACCAAAGCAGAGTAGAGGGGCAGAATCACCACCCTCAATCTGTTGGTCACACTTCTTTTGATGCAGCCCAGGATGCAGCTGGCCTTCCTGGGTTGTAAGCGCACGTTGCCAGCTCACGTGTGGCTTCTCATCAACCAACACCTCCAAGTCCTTCTCCTCAGGGCTGTCCTCAATCCATTGTCTACCCAGCCTGTATTTGTGCTAGGGATTGCTTCAACCTATGTGCAGGACCTTGCACTTGACCCTGTTGAACTTCATGAGATTCATGCAAGCCCACCTGTCAAGCTTGTCAAGATCCTGCTGGAGGGCATCCCTTCCTTCCAGTGTGTTGGCTGCAGCACACAGCTTGGTGTCGTTGGTAAACTCACTGAGGTGAGGGTGGACTCAATACCACCATCCATGTTGCCAACAAAGATGTTAAACAGTACCAGTCCCAATACCGACCCCTGGGGAATGTCACTTGTCACTAGTCTCTACTTGGACATTGAGCCATTGACAGTAACCTTTGAAGGCAACCATCCAACCAGTTATCCACTGTGAGTGGTTCACCTATCAAATCCAGGTCTCTCCAGTTTAGAGACAGGGATGTCATGCAGGATAGTGTCGAATGCTTTCCACAATGTTGCTGTTTGGTAAATGGACTCCATACGTTGGAAGACTCCATCTTTTGCAGATAACGTAGTATTTGGAGTTCACAGATCTGGTGGAAATATACCTATGAGAGAGTATAAACAGCAGAAAGCCGGTACCTGCACTTTGCAATATGTGTTTGCTCTGGCTAGCCAGTGATTCCTCATTAGTGATGTACTTCTAAACCTGAGAGTAATTGTTAGACAAATTAAAAACCTGCTGTACTGATACAGGTCCTCTCTGCAGGAGTCTGTCTGTCTGACAGCAGCAGTGTTTAACAGGTTCTACTGGTGCCAACCACAAACAACTTGGTTACAAAGGGGATTTTTTTTCTCCCCACTGAGGTTTTTTTTGCTTGAAACTTTAGCTTGCAGATCTTCTCTAGAAGGGGGTGGATCTTCTCAGACAGGTGAATTTTTGCACCCAACTTATCTTCATCTCTTGGTGTAATTTTCTCTTCTTCCTCTTCCTCCTTTCATCCCTCTTACTGTGACTTTTGTCAGGGCTCTTTTTTTTTTTTAAGCATTTTATTCAGTTGCCAAACAACAGTAACAAGCAGGTAAGTTTAATGCTGCGTTGCATGATAGATGAAGTAATTGTGCTAGCAGCACTTAATGTTTCTGTATTTCATTTTTGTACTTCCAGTGTAATTAGATCAGGTTTTCCTTATTGTACCTCTAACCATTTAACTTCTATACTGGAAGTATGTGAGGGAGAGGAAGAAGGAGGAGCATGAAGGAGAGGAAAAGGGCCTTTAACTGTTCCTGGCTTTTTTTTTTCTTTTTTTTTATTTATATTTATGTAAATGTGTCAGCCTCACCTCAGGTTGGGGCTGCAGTTCTTCTTTCCCGAGTCCATCTGTACATAGCCAGCAGACTTGAATGTAACAGTAACCCAAAATTCCATGTTTGGGTAGATGCTGCCATTATTTCAGCTATGAATTAGGCCAGTGGGTTTTTGGAAAGGATTGTGGCTGAAATAGAGGAAGGTGTGAGAGGATATGCTGGGAGAGTTTTGCAGGTCAATAAGTTCAACCCATTGCTTTTGGGGACTCCCTGTTGCCTGCCTTGCTCCAAATTCCTACAGTGCATCTCTTCTGGCCTCACTTACTATTTCCCAGGATCTGTCTTTCACATCTTGAATTTGCTGCTTGTTGTATTTATTTCCTCCACAATGAACATGTTGAGGTGTTTCTGCTTCTTCTTCCCTCCTTTACTCAGCCGAGGCACTTTCTGCTGCTTTGTCAGAGGATGAGGGGCTGGGACTGCTCTCTGGAGGGCTCACACAGGCATTTAAGAGCTGCTGCCCATTTTTTAGGATGCCAGTATCTCGTTCTCAGGAGTCCTAGTTTCCTGCTTCAGGTCTGGATGCAATCTTAATTTATGTAGAGATCCTATCTTAAAACTTGTTCAGATGTTAGCTTAGCACAGACAGCTTTGTGGTTCTGTGATAAAAAGTGATAGTTTGAGTGTGGAGGGAGCTCGGTAAGCTCGCTAAAGACCCTGGATATATTGGCCAGTTCTCGACTGCAGCCTTTTTAGTTACTTGAGAGGTTATTTTGGGAAGAAGAATATAATTGGGTCAAAAGTCAAGCTTCAGCCAAGGCTGATTTATTTTGTGTGTGTATGTTTTGGTTGCTGGGTTTCGCTCACAATAGAAGTTGGAAGAATTGAAGTGTTCAAATTAATTTTTACTTGTGGTCTTTCCAGTTGGCAATGATTGGCTTTCCTGACATAGTTTCATTTCAGATTGCTGAACACTAATTTCTGTTTTGTATTAAATGTACTTTTGGCTGTCTAACAGAAATGCTCTGGTGAAAGTAATAAAGCCCAAAAGGGGAACAAAAACATTTCAATTGGCTTAGTTTTTTTTCTTTACATCAGCTGTGGCTATGTTTTGTTTTGACCTATTTCATTGCTAGTATGAATTTGAGTTTTAAAGTCTTGCCAGTGAGCAGAGTAAACTTAATAAAACACTGGAGCAAGGTAAGGTGGAGTACTTGGAGTCTTAAGCCATGATTATGTCACCTTTTGTTCATGGTAGCATGGTGGTTCCCATCAGTAATCGCAGTGGCCTTGAAGAACAGGGTAGCATCTCTGTGCAGGATAGGAAATTCTATCCTATGATTCTATGAAAATGCTTTCTGCAAGTATGCGTATCAGGTAGTTAATGTCTATAGTTAATGACTTTGATACCTAAAACTGGATTTTTGAGTTCGTAATGCATGCTCTTCCATATCTGAGCCTGATTTTGCTCTTTATTTTAATAAATGCTGCCACGTTCTCTCACAAAGCAGTAGTGGGAGCTAGTGCTATGAGTCCCTTGATGTACTGTGAAAGGCTAGTCGTTTCATGCTGCTATCTTCTGTTTGTCTTCTCTGCAGCTCAGTTTTTAGTATGTACTGTTATTCTCATGAACACTGTTCTCCAAAGTTTCTTCAGTTATTTGTCAGCCTGATACCATGCAAAGTATTCAAAATTTTCCAAATAATAACAGTATTCCAGGTTTGCCAAATAGTGGTTCCAAATATTTACTCTGAGAAAGCAGCTTTCTTTTCTGCACACTGAAATCATGTGGCTGTGCACCAAATGAACTGACTGGAAGAGGGTTGGATGGAGGGACTGAGCTTGTTCTAAAGCTAGTTGTAATTTTCTCTGCTTTAATTAAATGCTGTAAAGACTAGTAGGGCAACTCAGCTATCTGAATGTTTAATGTCACTTTAGGCAGTCTAGGGTCTTTCTCCTGGCCTGAGACCACCGTTCTAAGGTTGTAGATTTCCCAGTGCCAATCCCATGTGTATGTTGTGAATGTATCTTGAACATATAAAAATTATGCTTGGCGTCTGTGTTTAGAAACCTAGGGTCTATTCCGTAAGTTTTGGTAAGAATTTCAAAGAGCAACTTTGCCTCTTAACCTAAAAGCCGTCATAATGGATAGACATTTCCTCAAACCTCAGTTGTCTTTTCACCTCCCTGCCTCAGGGTTTGTCTATGTATTTAAAGCCAAAACCTTTAAGTACCAATACAAAAATATACCCATAGGTCAGCGTGGGAATTCAGTTGGAGACTATCATGAAGACATAATTTCATTGCTATAAAATCTGAGTAATCTACAATAAAGGAATGTTTCATGGGTTCAACACTGCAAAAATGCAGGTGTGTAAGTGTATGAATAGTGTGCCTTCAAAGATGGATACTTAAGGGGCTGAAAGTGCTGTAAACCTTAGTATTTTCATTGTTGGCGGGATCAAAATTTTTATTATGCATTAAATAGTTTCTAGGCAGCTGAGCAAAGGAGTGTCTGATTGTTCACTTTATTCCCTATTTCTGGCCCACAGTGTCATGCCCATTTTAATTTTAATAGCCTCTGCTATGATGGTGGCAAAATGTGTAAGGTAGTGATTAGTATGGTGAATTACTTTTTTTCCCAGTTTCCCACTGTATTTTAGCACAGTACTTCCAAACTAATGAATACATTGGAAAACTGTGTGGTAGCTTCGTAATAAACCTGATGGTCTAAAGAAGTGTAAGAAAACACTTCCAGATGTTTCCAGCTTTGGAAAAATATTTTTCATGTGAAGACCAAAGTAATTCCCTAGCAAAAATTGCTTGCATCTTTATGCTTTCCAACTCTCAGTTATTCACCAAAACACTCATATATGTGTTTAAGTCCTCTTGATTTCAAGATTCTCGTTGTGCCATGAATGAAGTTACTTTATTGTGATTGTTATCATAATTCATAAAAACTATTTTAGACTTTGATAAAGGGGCCATAGTTGCAAAACTGCCTTAGAATAGAAAATATGACAACTGTCTTAAGCTGTGGAAAGAATGATTAGTGTGCGTATTAAGAGAAAATTCAACCTCTGAAAAGCAGTCACATCAATAGTACAAGTTCAGGTAAGATTTGAGGAGTCTCTGAATGTTGTTGTTCTTGGTGTCTGAATGCCTATCAGAAATTAAGGTGATGCAAATTACTTAGTGACTAAGCATTCAGTTTTTATTAAAACTCCTCATATGTAGGTGCATATAAGGAGTCTGTATAGATTCAGTTGTTTAGTATTTTGAGTAAGCATTTTATAATTTAAATATCTTTCCAGGGGGGAAGGCATATAGTGGAAGGAGAGAAGGTTTTGGGGTTTTTTTTTTAAGTATATATGTCCAAGAGAAGGATGGTAACATAGTTGCTGTTTTTAAGAATCAAGCAATAGGCAGAGCTTTAAGCCTAGAAATAAATAATTAGAAATCTTCCCTCAGCTCAGTAACTCATGCCCATCTCTGTAGTAACCAGTACTTCAAATAGTCTTTAATCCAGGTTGTTGCACTGCTGAAAAGGAAACAGCCTTCCCTTTGGAGTGCATCAAATGCTGGTTGCAGTTGTAGTTAATGCATCTGATTTCAGAAAGTGTTAACTGTGTGCTTATTTTTACCTAGTTTTCATTGTCTAAAGACCAGCCAGTACTTTTTATATGGGTCAGAATATATTCTAGTCACTAGTACGTACATTGAAAAGCAAAAAGTCTTACTTACGACAGCATGTTATAACTTTATAATGAAATGGGTAAATAATACTATAATTTGTCCTTTCTAAATAATTTAAATTAAGTTTGAGGATTGTAAATAAATACTGCTTTGTGGCATGACAAACCACTGGCCGTGGGGCTGAGCATGTTTCCAAGGGATGGATGTAGCTTGGGTAGGAGGCGACAGCAGAGCCTGCAGCACTGGGATTGAGGCTGGGTAGTTAGGGCAGGACATGGGATTGAAAAGACAAGTCTGGCACCTGACAAAATGCAAGAAATTATAACTGTTCCTTGTGACCATAAAATGCACTCAGAAAGAGAAATCTGCTCGTACTGACTTGTGCTGGTCAGGAAAACTTGTTGAAGTCTGTAACAGTATTTCTGAAATTCACCTGCTTGTGTATGAGCAGTGCTGGGGTTGGCCTTAGAGATCCAGAGTACACTTGTATGTTTGCTTTACCTGTGCACTTTACCCTGATTATGTGACTTTTCCGAATCTTATTTATATTTTAAGCAACATGAGATTGCGGCAGGATCTTTGAAGAATGCGAGTGGTGGTGTGCACGTAGGGGTCAGTACGTGCTTTCTGTTCCTCTCCAGATGTGCTCCTCAGTGACATGGGCTGGCGCCAGCCATTTTTAGCACTGCCTTCCTAATCTTTTGACTTGCTAGCGGCATGTGTGGCTGGGCGCATCTGGTGGCAGTGGGGTGTGCAAACACGCAAGCATCTGACCAGCTGTCGCTTGTGCCAGTGGTACTGTGGGGCGCTTCATCGGCGAAAGAGCCCTGGATTAAGGAGAATGCACGAATGTGGAGTTGGCCATGCTGTCGGGGCACTGAGCCTAAGTGGCGCAAGGTGAAGCCTCATGAGTTGCGTGAAGTGAAAGCATCGGTGAAGTCATGGAGGCTGCTCCTCTGGCTATGCCTGGAGGCCCTGGCCTGTCTGGACGGCGTGTGGTTCCCCTGGTCCAGGAGCAGCCATCCCTGCAGGGGCTCTGCCAGCAACGCTTCACAGGGACCCCTCTGCAGGCCCAAGCCTGATGTCTTAGCAGCAGCAGGTCTTTGGTGCTGCAGGGTTACCTGTTATCTAGCAAGTGGTGCAACCTTATTTCTCAGTTTGCTAAAAGTGGTCTGGGTTTTGATATTTTGAGGTGGTGGTTGTGCTGGGGGTCGAGGTAAAGCTGGGAACATGCCAAAGAAAAGCTGTAATGCCCCTAGGTGCCTTCTCTGAAGCGTGTGTGAGGTCTTTATCCACTTACCACTGAATGCTTTGTCAACGTACAATTTTGTTTTTCCATGTGCCAGTAAACATTTTAACCTTTAATTATTCATATTGTTCTATTGTTTTATGGATTCCATATTCCTGAAACAGCAATCCTTTTTTAAATCTCTCATCCACTTCGGAAATGCTCTGTTTATGTATGAATTCCTGTTTCCCATGCGGATAATAAGGAGACAGTTTTTGCTTCTCATGATATGTGGAAATAAATGAATGTGATGGCTGGAGAGAGGCATCAAACTTTTTAAATGGATTTTTAAAAATCTTTTAGTTTCTTAGTAGGGTAGGAAGTGACTGTACTGTTCCATTTTAGCCTCTCGAGGCATCTGGGAAATAAGAATGAGAGGAAACCTAGCCCTATGCTTAGGCTGGCAAGAAGGTGTGAAAACAGGCTTCTGACATGTAGGTGCCATTGACTGTCTTTCACGGAGCTTGAAGGCAGACAATCTTACTGCAGCACCCAAATCTGTCACTTTGATATTTAAAAAAAAAAAGTCTGGTCTCTCAATATTTGTTTATTTATTTCTCTTTTTCCTTTGCCCTTCCTTGTGTTTAAAAAAAATAATTTTATTATTTTCTTTCTTGATATAGAAAACTAGCTTATTTGGACAATGTTGCTTTGTTACAGTCAGATGCTGTGTTATCTTTTTTTCTCTCTGATTTTAAAATTTTAAAAACCGTGCTGTGAAATTAATCTGAAAAGCAGTAGGTAGATTAAAAGGCAACACTCTTTTAAAAATAAATAATGGACCTCCCAGCAGCAGAGCAACTGGAAGAAGAAGGAATAAATCTCTTTGACTATGCTGTTTAACACTTAAAAGCTTTTCTGCATGGGGCATGAGTAAACTGCCAGCTGTCTTTAGTGTTTGGGGAGAATTACTCCCCTTTCCCTTAGTCATTCTGGAGTCATTCGAGTGTATCTATACATTAGCAAGGTGGGGGTTTTTCTGCCTCTCGTTGGGGTACTGCCAGAGCGAACACTGCTTGGGACCATGTCATGTAGTGTGAGGATCGCCGAGCTGATCCTAGTATTAAATGATTGTAAGAAGGCACTTTGGGATAGGGAGAAAAATGGCAGGGGTGGAACAAGTCTTTGGACGTTGTTTTGGTTGCTGTTTTTATTTCTGAGTGTAAGAAGCTATGCGGATGAAACAAACATAGCTGAAAGCAAAAGGGGATGTATGCTCTCCCCATTTTTGCTTTTCTAAGACTTCTGGAAGGCTTATCTTCCCGCAGACTTTGAGATTTTGCCCATGACTTTCTGTGTACATGTATGATGCTGTGTGTATTTTCTACCTCTTTTTTGCCTACTGATAGTGCTCAGTTGTCGGAGGTATAAGCTTTTATGCAGTGTTTATCCCTGTAGAAGTTTCTGTTTGTGTGTGTGTCGCTGGGTGTGATTTTTAGAGCAAATACAGGAGTAAACTCAGGTCTGATGAGAGAATTGATCTCTGTCTGCCTCCCGCAGCAAGTTACGTAGCAGAGGTGAGAAGCTGCTGTGCTGCCCTAAATAAACTTTCTTCTTGTGTTTAGAGAGGCTGATTGCTTTCATTGATAGCGCTGTAAGTGAGAAAATCCACCTTGCTTTAAAGCCTCTGAGGCTAATGAATTGGTCGGTTTTGATTTGTCCTATACAGCTCACCACCTCAGCAACCCTTGACTATGAAAATCTGAACTTACACCATTATGTGGCAAAGCCTTTTAATTTGGTTATTGTTATTTGATCCTGTAGTTGTTGCTTGAAGAAGCCGACAGAGAGAGCCCAGCTAGGTAGTCCTTTGCTTCCTGTGCTTTTGTGTGTTGAGACCTGGTGTCTCCTTTCCTTTTGCATAGATCACAACACCTGCACACATCTGATCCCCTGTAGAGCTGGTATCCAGGTAAAGTTTCGCCGCTGTACCTTGTCACAAAGCTTGAAACAGCAAAGTAAATAAACAGCGGCTGCATTGATCAAAGCAGTGCGTGGAGGAATACAGTGGCTTTAAAAGAGCATCTGCTTCCACGTTTCACTTGGACAGGGGATCACTAAATGTAAGGATTTGTCACTTGGAAGAATTAGGCTGTGTGTGAGTGTGACTGGGGACATGTTTCAGGTTTAGCATTTTTCTGGCTTATTGCCATGTGCCATTGGGTGCTGTGTAAACAACACAAGGCAAGTACCGCGTGGCAAGCTGGACCTGGGTTCTCTGTCATGGGGAATCTTGCACTTGAAAAACGTGCCCTTGAAATACTCGGTGATCTGAGGAAACAAAGTTGTCTTTTCCTTCATGGACCCTCCTTGCCACCTCTCCAGCCCTAGTCTCCTGGCAAGGAACTGATTTCCCGTGTTCTATTTCTTTCCTTCCTCCCATGCGTCTTTGACTGAAAAAAAATAAATAAATTATGTACATCATTTTAGTTGCTCTTTTAGGCCGCTCTTACTCATTCGACTTCACTTTCAGTCTGGTTTCTTTGTTTCCCTCTATATCTTTTTCTGTACTTTCTCTTACTTTCTTTTCTTGCCCCTTTTTCATTCCCCAGCCTCTTCGCACACCCACCCCTTAGGTTCTTGGGTCATAAGCCAAAGGTAGAGGCTATAGGAATTACCCCAGGACTAAGTCTGTGCTTCATAAATCTGTACTCAAACTATAACTTGCCTCCAAGAAAGACTTCTACACTTGATGTAAAAATGACTGGTCATGAAGACTATCCTGGCCTTCCATAAGCGTTTCCAGTGGCTGGTGATCTTTGCTGAAGTACATGGCTTGCAACCTGCATTTTTTTAGTTTCATCCAGAAGCTCATAGCTCTTGTTTACCAAGCTTCAGTCCCAGCAGCTGAGGTTTAATCTGCTGTAAAACTTGTTTCATGCAAGGACTTGGACTGTGATAAAGTTTGTGGTTTGTTTTGTTATTTTTTTAGTTTTCTTTAAACTTGAAGCAGCTGTCCTTTATTGAATCTCGTGCTGAAGGCTTGTTTTCTGGTGGCTGAAATAGTTTGTGAAGCTCTTCCATGCACACTTTTCAGTCTGTTCATCCTTGAACTACTGAAGGCAATACTGTGCATGGCAGTCCCATCTCCTGTTTGTATCAGCCCCTTGCTACATCAAGGCCCTGTTTCATTCTCCCATTCCTCCCCATGCTTCCTGATCACCACCCTGCATCTTCAACATCTTTGTTGCCTCTGGTTTCTTCTTCTGCCTTTCCTGTGGAATTTCCTTTACCTGCTCTGCTTCCCCTCGCTCAAGGACTGGCCCAGCTTCTGATGATATGTGTATTTTCCTCTTCACCATTTCCCTAGGACCTGATTTTTATACCTTTTGAGTAGAGGGACTGAGTGGTTTGAAAGCCATTGAGCAAATACTTGAAGACTTGTTAGTGTGGTTCTACTCTTCAGGCTGGCTTTGGAGGAAGCAGTGATCCCAAGTGACGAAGCTCACCAGGCTCAGGGATGAGGTATTTACCTAGTGCCTTCCTTTTGTTTTCTGTTTTCAGTATTTAGAAATTTAAAATGCTACCTCTTTGCTTTTCCAGGTGCCTGT
>NW_010160255.1:85920-90685 GCF_000695765.1 Mesitornis unicolor | reverse complement strand
GGGAAAGTAGTCCTTTTGGTCATCTGGAAGAAAAACAGTTGTGAAAACAACAAAGCTCATACATGGAGGAGTAGGTATTATTAAAATCTTGATAAAGTGTAGTAGTTTCATTTGTACTACAACAGTAAGACCCTGTTTGCTTTAAGCCTTATAATTTGCAGAGCTTGAAGTAAGTCTTGGAAGCTGCTGATTTCTGAATTCACAAAGGTAGCACTGGAAGATATTTGACAAGAGTGAGTGCCTTTTTTTATTTCCACCGTTCAGTTTGACTGTGCCTGTTCTGGGGAAAGCTGTCGCTGTGGAAAGGTCATTCACGTATTCAAATAACAGTGTGCAGGAACAGAAAACTCTTTCAGAGCAGGTGTCCAGAGATGCAGCAGAAGATATCGGCTTGTCTTATTACACCTGTCACCACAGAAATCTGGTGAACGAGTCTCCAGTTGCCAGGAGGAGAAAGAAGTTGCAGTGAACAATAAATAAGAGGCCCACGGGGAGCACCTGAGGCATCATCTTTCACTCAGACTGAGAGCTCTTTTCTGCTGTGTGGAAAAAGAACAAATAAGTAAAAGTTTAGTATGGCACTGATGGGACACAGGTGAAGCATTAGGAAAAATTAAAAGGTCGGGTTACTTGTGGTTCTCACTGAATTAGATCCTTATCTATATGCTTACAGAACCGAGAGCAGGTTTTATTTACTTTTCAAAGAAAGGAGAGGATCACTCAGTCTGCCATAGGAGTACAAACCCACTTTTGTTCCTCAACATATGAAATTGCTTGGTGGAATAGACTGTATTGTGTGAAAAACGCTTGGAGCATATGTACACTTGCAGTTGTAGTTTTTCATTACATGGCTCTTTGCCTTTGCATAGAGAGTGCAGCAGTCCTGAAAGTGGGCTGTTATCCATCACCAAAAATGTTGCTTGTTGGTAAGCTAGTGTTTGGTTGAACAAAAATGTGAAATGCAGTTTTGTTCCATAAAATTTCTCTGTCCCATTAAGGCAGCTTGGATATAAAGGTCATCAAAGCTGAAGCTAGCATGTACCTCTTACTAATTAATTTAACTGCTCTGTGACTTAGCTGGAAAGGGTCAGGATGATGCTGATCAAATATTTGTAACTGAAAAAAAGCCAGTTAGAACATGACTTACTTATCAGATTTCCTCTTACAGGCAAGAGTACCTGAGAGCTTTATCTTGTGTGATTAGTAAAGAATTCAGCTTTTTTAGTAGTGATGGTAGATTTTCATATGAATTACTGGTGATATATTTTAGATAAGGGTTTGTTCCACATAAATACTGTACAGGCATGTATTTACATAACTTGTCATGAAAGTGCAATAATCCAGAACAAGTCCACCTGATGGCTTTGACCTGCCTCTTTGAGTCAGCACGCTTGCATGGCAGCTTGGTTTTGCAGATCAGCAAGCTGTGGGCTCTTCACTTACCTGCTGCTTGGTCTGTCTGTGCTCAGGGATTCACTTTCCAGTGTCTCGTAGGAAGCTTTTCTAAGGACACCAGGTTTTGGCAAGCACGAGCTCGAATACCGGTTCCTGCGATTCTTCTGTCCTTTGCATGTCCCATTTTTGGGTTGCTGTCAGACAGCAACTTGGAACTGTTGCTTGGTGACACAGTCCTGAAGATACTTAAGCTGCAGCCATGTGTATGTGTGGTCGCTCAGGCTGTTCAGCTGCTGTGCCTACTCAGCTGCTCTGGGTGGAGGAAGAAACTGAACTACAGCTCTTGGATGCCCTTACCTGCAGCAGCCTCTCCTGGAGATGTTTTTGCATGGGAGAAGGGCAGTTATCTCTCTCAACAAGAGAACTACTTCTTTAGAAAGACTTTTTTCCTATGGTTGCTTTGGGCAATGGCTTGCTTGCCATTCCTCTGACTTCAGTGTGTTCCCAAGCAGTGTTTTTTCTAAGGCGGATGGCAGTCTGGAGAGCTGTGTTCATAGGCAGGTGAACGTAGGGCAAGAATTCATGGCAAGGCTTAGTGCTGCAGCCTTAAGGGCTGCTTTTCAGGTGCTTGAGCTTGTCTGTGAGGGGAGTGGAGAAAAGGGAAAGCTTTTTAAGGTTTTTATAAAATAATTTTATAGGTTTTCTGCAGTACAGGTGAAGGTATGTCACAAGCTCATCACTTTTGGATGCACCTGATTGATACTATCCTTGAGAGGGCTGGGTTGATATGGGATTTTCTTGATCTTTGCTATGTGATAGAGAATGTTTTCCGTCGTGTTCTTACTTGTGTGAACAGCAGCAAAAGCCTTGGGTTTTGCTGTTCCAGCACTTTGGCTTTGGAAGTTCTCTGGATTTCCTAAGGCAGTGTGTTCGTTCCTTACATGCTGTAGGATGTACTTGGCTGGGGATGATGGTTTTGGCCAAGAACACTGCACCAAAATGTTTTCCACGTGATGGGCTGCTCCTGCATCAAATTCAGCAGCTGTTTCCTCATATTTCCATCTTCTGCAGTACTGCTCTCTGCCAATTATTTCTTCTCTCCCTAAGGAGAATGCTCACTGGTGAGCGGATTCATCAGCCCAGTGATTAGCTGTGCTCAAATTAGGCCTTTCCTCAGGCTTCAGAGTGTTGTCCAAACATGAACAGGAGTGGATGGTTCTAAGGTATAGCTCTGGTCAGGATTTATCTTTGGCATTTCTGAGGGTCCTGTTATCCCATCTAGAAGTGGAGCCATTTCTGCCCCCTTTTGCAGGCAGCTGCCAGATGTGCTTAGTCTGTTCCCTACATTGACCTTTTTGAAATAATGATAAATATTTGGGTTTTTTTTCCCCGAAGTTAAAATGTTGCTCCTAACCTCCCTCAATTTTGGAAAGCCCTTGTGATCCCTTCATGTCAGGGTGAGCCTGGATGTGAGGAAACAATCCCTTCATCCTTTGATGTCTTCCTTATATTGGATCTTGGTACCCCATCCAGAATTCTGGAGGACAGGAAGGGCTGGGGCTGTAGACATGCACATCTGCGATGTCTTTTTAGCCCTTGTCATCTACCCTGCTTTGCTGTTGGTTTGCCACCTAACTTGTTTTGGACCAAGCTTGGCTTTCTGGCCTTTCTTTCAGCAGCATCAGTCTAACTGTAGAGTACTGCCTCAAGTTGCAGTGGCTGCATTGCCTAGAAGTGTGTGTGCCAAAATTGAGTCTCCTATCCTTGTCTTAAACTCTTGGTGTGTCTTTGTGAATCAGCACAAAGTCTGCTGAAGAAGAAATTTTTGTATTGAAGCAGTTTGTCCTGAGCCCATGGAATTCAGATCCTGAGAGGCTGATTAAGAGTAGCTCTGGGTTTGATAACCTCTGGGTTTTTGAATGTCATGTTTGAAGGAGGAAGGGGGAGAAGTACACCCATGTGAAATGTTCAGACTCAGGATATTGCTCAAACTGAAAATCAAAGGACTATATGGTATGCTTTTCTGTCCTTATCAGTTGTTCAAATAAATGTGCTAGTCCCTGTTTTTTCTGGTAGCTGCAGTGATAACCACAATAACAAAGGTACATGTAGGGAAGCGAAGACTGAAAAGGTCCATCAGATACCTGAAACAAAGGTTTATTAAGACAAACAAAAACCCCAGACAACAGAACTGTACTGCAGTATGGCACATAATACTCATAATGCTTTTTAGCACAGGTTGTCTCTTCCCTGCAGTGCTGATGCTGGGCTTTGGCTGGGATTTTGAAGCTGCTTTCTGTGGATTCTTCTTACTGGAGTAGAGACTGTATTTGCCAGGGAGTCATGTCTGGCCGTGTATACGTTAACAGTCTGTGCACTGCAGTAGGAGCAGGCCCAGGAAATCACATTACTGTTTTGCTTGCTTTGTCCACTTAAAGCTCTTTGAATTTGAGTTAGCCTACTCCCTGGACTCGCCATCCTCCCTCTGTGTGTGCTGCAGAGCTCTCTGGAGGAAGGCTGTCCCGCTGACCTCTGCTCTTTGAACTGCTGTTCCAGGAAGCGTCAAATTGTCCTCTTCCATGTTTTGGAGGGATGATGCTAGCATGTCATTGCCCTGTCAGTCGTGCTTGTGTAAGCCTCTTGCAGGAACAACCTTATTTCTCTTCCTGCTCATTTGAATGACCTGTGCAACTTACTGCCTGGATTCCCTCCTAACTCTTGAGATTAGTGATGTCAGGGGAAATGGGTGTTTTTTGCCATCAGCTGCTCCAGAAGCACACGCAAATGACCAGACTCACTGTCCTGGACATCATATTACTTGAGGAAGAAGTTACTTGAAGCATAAGTAAGAGCTTTCTCTGAAGTTTTGCAGCTGTCTTGGCTCTGGCCCTGGTGGAGAAGCTTGATCCAGTAGGATACTGTTGCTCTTGAGACATGAAATGACCAGCAGTAGGCACAGAGCTTTTGTGTGTGAATAGGCTGTGGTGGGGTGACCCTGTCTGGACACCAGGTGCCCACCAAAGCTGCGCTCTCCCTCTCCTCCTCAGCTGGACAGGGGAGAGAAAAATATAACTGCAGGTTTGTGGATTGAGATAAGGACAGGAAGAGATCGCTCACCAGTTACTGTGACAGAAACAGACTCAAGTTGGGGAAATTGACTTTATTTATTAGCAATCAAATCAGAGTAGGGTAATGAGAAAATAAAAACTGAATCCCAAACCACCTTTCCCCAGCTCCTCCCTTCCTCCCAGGCTCAACTTTACTCCTGATTTCTCTAACTTCTCCCTCAGTGGGATGGGGAATAGGGGTGCAGTCAGTTTGTCACACACTGTTTCTGCCATTCCTTCCTCCTCATTGGGAGGACTCCTCA
>NW_010160255.1:57395-85889 GCF_000695765.1 Mesitornis unicolor | reverse complement strand
CTCTGATCCAGCGTGGGGTCCCTCCCACAGGAGACAGTTCTCCACAAATGTCTCCAATGTGGGCCCTTTCCACAGGGTGCAGTCCTTCAGGAACAGACTGCTGCAGCATGGGTGCCCTGTTGGGGTCACAAGTCCTGTGAGCAAACCTGCTCCAGCATGGACTCCTCTCTCCAGGGGGTCACAGGTCCTGCCAGGGCTCTGGCATGGGCTTCCCATGGGGTCACAGCCTCCTTTGGGTGCATCCACCTGCTCTGGTGTAGGGCCCTTCATGGGCTGCAGGTGGATCTCTGCTCCACCATTCACCTCCATGGTCTTGAGTGGCACAGCCTGCCTTGCCATGGTCTTCTCAAGGGGCTGCAGGGAAATCTCTGCTCCAGTGCCTGGAGCACCTCCTCCTCCTCCTCCTTCACTCACCTTGGTGTCTGCAAAGTTGTTTCTCTTGTGTACTCTTGCCCTTCTCTCCTGCTGTAGTTTCTATTGTGTTTCTGTTTTGTTTCCTTCTTAAATAAGTTACCTCAGATGCCCTCCCACCGTTGCTGATCGGCTCAGCCTTGGCCAGCAGCAGGTCCATCTTGGAGCCAGCTGGCATTGGCTCTGTTGGACGTGGGAGAATCTTCCAGCGGCTTCTTACAGAAGCCACCCCTGTAGCCCCCCAACTACCAAAACCTTGCCACTCAAACCCAATACAGAGGCACGCCAAGGCCTTCTGCCATCAGATGGTACTGCATCTCTGCTGTCACAAAATGACATTTTAGCAGCCCAGACCTTGCTCAAAAGGATGACTGTCATCTGTAAAGTCTCGTGACCCTCACAGCTCACCACTAGTGGTGAGCTGATGTGGGGTGACCGAGTCCTGTCTGGGTGTAGTTAGGATCAGGATTTCCAAGACTATCTTCCAGACCTTTTGCCTCCATGTAGTGTGAGTTACCAAACAAGGTAACCTGGGCCTTTGCCCTCTGTGGATCACCAGGCAGCATGAGCAGTGTCGATTCTAGCCTGGTGCCTGGCCCAGGACCGATGTTAAGTAAATGGTGAAGGCAGTCCCTTATTAGCTCTGCCAGCTTTGAACTATGGCAGGGTATTTCCAGGCCATGGCCTCAGATCTTGCCTTACTGCCAAGGTGGAATGTGCTGCCTGATTCATGCGAGACTTGAATGTTTCCAGTGCCCTCTGAGTCACAGGTGGCTGCTGTGGACACTGAGGATGTGGGTGAACTTTTTCTGAGGCTCTAATTTCAGCCTCCCACATCCGCTTCAAAACGTTGGAGCACCCAGCATGACACTCATCTAGGACCCTTGTCACAGAGAAAAACCACTGTGATCAGGGGGTGGAGCAGACAGAGTGGAACAGAAGAACGAAACTACATGCCATGACTTATGAGTGTGTGAAGATACCTGTGCTGAATAAAAAGCAAGACTCCTAATGCTACTCTAGATCTGCTTAACCTGCCCTCCCCACGTTTGCATGCCTGTGCATGCACATGTGTGCACTCTGTTCCTGGTGGCATTCAAATCCGCCACCCTTTTGTCCCTTTTTGATTAGTCTTGACAGCATTTTGGTGGGTCTCCAACCCTTTGGGGCTTCCTTGCGTCCAGGTCTGTGTCTGTGTCTAACATCATGCTCCTTTGAAGAGAGCTCATCCACCAGAGTGATTTGCCATTCAGAGGAAGGAGAGTGGGCTTTAGGGGCAGTATCTATGATTTGCTGGGGTGAGGAAGGGAAGGCAAGTTTGTGGAAAGATCTATCTTGTCAGCAATCACTGTATGGAGCCTGTTACACTGTGTCTTGTTGACCCAACTTAAATACTTGGGTGGAAGCTCTGTGGATTGGGGGGGATGTGTCAGCTGTCACTGGGGTTTACAACCTTCCCCTCGCTCCTGAACTGCTGTACCTGCTGGTGTCTGTGATTATGAGTTGGAGACTCTGGATGGAGACGAAGGACTTTGCAGGAGCTGTCACCTTGTCCATCTGGCATTCAGCTGAACCAAAACCCTTCATTGGGCCTGCTGTGAATTCCTGTGCCAGCCCAGGGTAGCTCTCTCTTCTCTCCTACTCCCAGGTACCCCTCAGACTAGAGGTGCTATGGTGGGGTTGGCCTCCCAGTGCGTACATTGCCCCTCTACCTGCAGAAACTTCAGGATAAAATGCCTGAGGTTGGTAAATAGGGCCTGTCTTTGCCATTGAGGCCTCCTCTACATCAGAGGACCTTATGGAAGAGAGAAAAACAAACTGGTGTTTGCTTTATGGATCCTAATGCAGGGCTCTGACTGGTTTTCCTCAGGTTTGTAAAGACAGATTTCTGCAGTGTAGTGGGAGCAGCAGAAGGAGATGGAAGGCAGTATAAACTGATGGACCCATTTTTGCTCCTCCTGTAAGGGACAGGAGAAGTTGAGCCCTGAATAGGATATCATACCATGCATGGTAACTACCTCTTTGCTATGGCCAGTGCTGTAGTGCAGGAATCTGTCCTGTGACCTGCTCAAATTTGCAGCAGGGGAAGGCAGATGAGCATAGAGATTGCAGAGGAAAGAGGAGAGGCAGAGCTAAAAGGAAGAAAAAGGGCTCTATCCAAAATGTTGACCCCTCAGGGGCTTTTTTTGCTGGCCTACACTGAAGGGAGAGCTAGTTGGGAATATCTGGTGGCCTTTGAGAGCATCCCATGAGTAACCGTTGTGAATCTGCTCTATGCCACACAACAGTGCACCTGGATCAGGAGGTGACCTCTTGTGTGCTTTGGGGTTGTGCCACTTCGCTGGGGAAGGAGGGGGCTGTGGTCAGGGCCATTGTGGACTGTGTTACAGCATATGCTGTGTGTAGGTATGCTTGGTCATCAGGACCAAGCAAGGCTCTTGCACAGGGCAAGGAGTGGAGGGGTGCTTTCTAGCTTAGCTGCTTGCCAGACTGTGAGCAAAAGCCCTTGGGGAATTGCTTTTAAAGGCATGACAGCCTTCTCAGTCAGACTGCTGATGTCTGGCTTTCTGTGGACCCAAGATCAGTGTGCTGTAATTCAGCTTGAAGGCTTGTGCTCACATCCCTCTTCCCTAGCAACTGGTATAGAAAAGCAATGCCCTTACCTGGGTTGGAATCAGAGGTGCTCATGCAGGAGGTTGCTGGTGTTGGCCGAGGGGGAGAATGGACAAAGGGAGGTGTCCATTCCCTGAACATCGATGCTCCCTCATAGGAGTTATGTGCAGGGTCTGGGAATGGGCAGCATAGAGACTGTGCTGTCTTACAGCATCTCCTGTGTGATGATCCTGGCCCCAGCTTGTGTCACTAGTGGGGTTTAGCGTGACACTCCAGGTGGATCTTCTGATTTAGTTTCATCCAAAGGGAATCTGGCTTGTGCACACCAAAATCATACTGTGGTCCAAGTTGCAGAAGCAATAGGGCATTCCCTTCAAAAGCAGCCTGGTGCTGTGGATTCATGTGCTATTGTGGATCGGTTGAGTCCGCGGCTTCCCTGGTGCCTTTGCTGCTGGCTATGGGTAGGGTGCAGTGGTGGTGTTGCTGGGCTTCCCTCATGGCTTTTTCCAGCTTCTCTTAGTAGCTGCAGGTGCTGGCAGTCTTGTTGCAGCCTCAGTTCCTCTGAAAGAAGCTATTTTTGTAGCTCATGTGCTCTTTATTGCAGCATGGCTGTCCTGGCAGTGACCTCCCAAATTGTTTGCTTGGATGTGTCCTTGTGAGAGTGATGTTTCTGACCCATGTTGAGGAACTAGCTCATATCTGCAGGGTGTCGGCATGGGTCCGCTCCGAGGAGCATATCAGACAGCTCTAGTGCTGGGAAGGGTACGTGAACAGCTCTCTGTCTGTAATTACAGATGGGTTACACCTAGCTGCATGTAGGCCTTTACGTGTGCAGGTTGTACGTGGCCAGTTTGACACCCAAGTACTTACAAAAGCCACAAAACAGCTTAATTTGAGCATTAAATAATACAGCGGAAGGGAAGATTGCCTGAGGCAAATCCCAGTTTGTTCCTACTGCATGTTTCTGGACAGACTTTTCTTGACATGCTTATTCTGGAATTTAATCCATTTTGAAAAAGAGTTTATCCAATTTACAAAAGGTAGGGAAATAGTCTAAAAAAATAAATTGTAATGTGGACTGAATGGCTTTTAATCCAGGAAATAAGAATGAATTTGATAAGCTATCCCTTCTCCCACAGGTGTACTTAAGCAAACCCAAACTTTGTTTTAGTTACAGCATGTATTTTTTTGTTCTTAATAAATGGAGAGGATATGCAGCACTTGATTTATCTTTCTAAGGTTTTGGTTGCTTGTTGCCTTGCTTTGGGGCACTTTAAATTGATAAAGTATGTAGTTTTCGGCAGTAGGGAAGGATCTGGCAACAGTGAGAGGATTTCTTTTTTTGTGAATTTTGTGTTGCTGCGAGGAGAGGATTCTTGAACTCAAGCTATTTCCTTGTCTTTAGTTTTCTACAGAAGACTAAAATGAAACCAAAGCTGGGTGGGAAGCAATCAGTAGAGAGACAGTCCAGAACTGGGTAGGAGAGTTAGGTGGGTTTTCTGAGTGGAAAGGCTTTGGAGCAGCTTGTTATAAAATTGTGTAAAATTAACCTAAGTCTTGCTGCCTTCCGTAGTGCAATAGATCATCAAAGACAAATGTACAAGGGTCAGTCTGAGATTGAGATAATTGAGGTGCATATGTTTTTAACTTGGAAAGCCTATAAGTTGATGAAAATCCATTCTTTTACCTTGTGGCAAGTCGCAGATTCGAGTGATGTGTATGACAGTAGTAATAACTTGCTACTGACCAAACGTATTCATCTGGTATCAGTGTGTGTGTGCTGAGGTGGTTCTGGTATAGTTTTGTACTCTGGAGTCCCTCAGCTGTCTCATTTATCCTGGGATCGGGGAGTTTGGAGTGCTGTCAAATGTGCAGGTAATACCAGTTGGAACAATACTTGGAGAGTACAGCTGAGTGATGAGACATGTCTGTCTTTTGGGTAGTGAATATCTGGAAGGAAGGCAGAGTCCTTCAAGGTCAGAGGAGAGAGAACAATTTATAGAGTGAGAAGTATTTTACCAGTATCTTTCCATCTTGTCCCCTGCCTTTTGGTATTTTGATGAGTATGTTAAGACATCTAGCATAACTTACAATCCAATATAACTGTGGGTGGGTAATCGGTATCTTTCTAGTGCAGGAAATTCAAATACTGTTAGCTCCAAATTACAAGGTTTCTTCCAGTTTTTATGTATGTAAGACCCTGTCTTAAATTAGTTTATTTTCTCTTTCAGAGTTTACTTCCTTGACACAGTTGTTCTTTTCCTGTCTATCTGAAGTATCTCTTCCCACACAAACAACCCACACCTTTGATAACCTGTATCCTGCCCTTGAAAAGAAATCTTCTGATAATTTGCATAAGATCAGAGGGATGAGGCTATTGGGGTGGTATAAATATGTTGGAAGTAACAGGGCAGGGGTGTTCGGGACAAGAAGGTGACAGCTATAAGGAAGAGAGAAGTAGTCTCTTATTGCCTGAATATTTGTGTGAACTGAGCTGCTGCTGTTGCTGCTGACCTGAGGTTTTGTTGAAATATGGGGTGTCCTGGAGTTGGGGGTGGTGAGTTTAACAGCTAACCCACAAGGTGTCTTGAGTTTTTTGGGGGGGCTAAACAATTAGAAAGACTTCAAGGTGGAAGTTTCTAAGCGTGAGGCTGAAGTGTTGCATCTAAGCAGAATTACAAAATAATGACGCTGAGGAGTTTGCTTTCTGAGTTGTTTTTTATGTGTGTTTTTTGGAGTTTTTTTTAAGCACCACTCTGAAACCGAGGAAACATTATTCTGCGGAGAGTACGCTGCTATTCCATAGACTTCTATGGTTGGTTGAATGAGTGGCGTGACATACTTGTTGCTGTGCTCATGTAGCTAAGATTCAGAAAAGCAGACCTTTTAGTGGAATATATTTTTCTGGTAATGCTTCATCAGAGATCGTGCAATTTTTTTAGATAGACATAAAGGAATAAATATAGAACAACTCAGGTGCTAAAAATAACTGCTTGCATTGACGTCTAGGCTTTTTTTTCCTTTAAAAGAGACCTTTTTGATATTTAGCAAGATGCTTTGTATCTGCTTGGAATCATTTTGACTGCAGTGATTTTGAAGGAGAGACAAGAAAATAGCTTATCTTGGTTTGATTTAAAAGTGCAATGTGGGAATAGAGCAGATGCTGAGGAAGAGACATGATGTCAGTAATGGCATAAGAAGTTGGTTTAATTACTGCAGCTGTGGAAGCTGGACACTTACAATCTGAGGTTAGAAGACTGCTCAGATTTTGCATTTATGGCAAAAAAATTATAAGAAATACCTCAGTGAAACCCTAAGATATATAATGTCTCTCGCTGAGAAACTGGTCTCTTGATAAGAAAGCTGCCTGCACTGAATGGTTTCAGTTATAGTCCAGGATATAGTAATTCTGGCAGCCTTTTAAGCATGAGATGAGGGAATGAATAATCTTCCAAAAGATCTCTAATCTTCGAAGCTGAGATTTTCAGAGCAGGAGAATGATTAACTTGAAAGGATTTGGAAGTAATTCTCAATTTGCAGATGATCTGCTGCAGACATCAATCCTTATGCATAAGTTGGCCACTCGATTACATTCTGAATACTCCTTTGAGATCTGTGGCGTGAGAATGAACTGGGGAATCAGTTAAGACGTTTAAATCAGTTTAAGATTAGACTATGACTTCGGTGCTTTGGAGAATTTCAAAATGTATTAATTCAGTGCCATGCTCCCTTATTTACAAACTGTGCACGTGTTTCAGTATCTAGAAGCGCTGAGATCAGCCCAAGCAAGTGCATGCTACCCACAGTCTGGAGCTGTAGGTTCAGAAGGGGTTGTAGGAAGCATGGGGAGGAAGGGGTCATTGCTTTTTGGCATCTCGCAGGTTGTGCAGCATCAGGCAGCTGCTGGTTTATGACAGTGGGAGCAGACCATTCCTGCGGCCCACCAGGCATTTCAGGGCCATGACTGCGTGTTCCTTCCACCCCACCCTCGTCCACTGATGGGCCAGGACCCCATTGCATTGCCTTCCTGGTGGCTTTGCTGCGGCTGCCTCTCCCTTTGAACTTAATAACAGGTCAGCTGTAAATCCCAGTTTAGACATAAAAATAGCCGGCACCTGCTTCAGTCACGCTGGCCAGGGGTGAGCTGGGGCCCTGCTGCCCCTGGGAGCGGCCTGGTGAAGCAGAGCAGCCTCAGCCATGGGGGGGAGCGTGGACAACCCTTCGGCAGGGTCATTGGCTGGACTTCTGCAAGATTAATAAAACACCCGTGCTGTGTCAACCTTTTGAGTGACACCTTTATTTTCTGTCTCCTCAGCTACATGGTCTTCTGTATGACTTGGGTTTGGTTTTTTTTCCTCTGCTTTTTAACCTCTAATGTAGCAATTTACTCTCTTGCTGTGTTTAACCAAGACCAAGCTAGGACAATGTGAAGATAATGCATCCTCTTAGGAATGGCATTGTTATTTTAGATTACAATTAGCTCAGGCTTCATCAGGCTTCTGGAAATCTATTGTTTGTGTATATTTCTGATCAATTAAAAATGCTATTAAGATAGTATTAAAAAAAACCTTCCTTGTGTAAACAAGGGAAAAATATTAGTTCAAATGTCCAGTGCACATGTTTCTTTTGGAGAAGATAAGCTAGACCTTCTCTGGCTTGGCTGTTAGCTCTGTTAAAGATTGTATTTTTTATGTATTATTGTATTGTTAGCCACTTGGAAGGGAGTATGCATACCTATAGTATGAGTATTCATATCTACAATTTCTTTGAGATCCTGAAGAGCTAATGCATCCAAAATTTACCACCTTATTTACTGTAAAATGGCTTCAGCTGTAGCAAAGAATAATGATTTTTTTTTTCCCTCAGGACATAGGTATATTTAACTGTTCTTTCCTCGTTTGTGCTACCAAATGGGATATGATAGTAAATATGCTAGTTGCACCATTGCCTGTTCAGATCTTACCTACAGCAGTTCAGAGTTAGAAAGCTTTCTTTAAAAGGCTTTTATTTTCTTAATGCAGAATGCTAAGGCTTTTGAACAGGGAGTAAACTTTTAATTAGTTCAAGTGCTTTATAATAGACTTTATTTCTAAAATGCTATTTTAGAAATGAAAGTTCTTAACTAGATTGCCATTCTGGATCCTTTTAATTTCACTCGTATTTGAATTTCAAATAGTGAGTGAACAGAAATACGTGTAGTTAGTTTAACCTAACCAAGGGGAATAAAATAACTACTGAGGAGGAGAACCTCTCAGCTACAAATAGCTGCCACGCAGGTTTGTGCCCAGTGGTAGGATGTGGCCATCTCCTGGGGTTTGCTGGTGCTGCCACTGATAGCAGCAGGTGCTTTGCGAACAGCTTGGAAGCTTGAAGGATCTCCAGCATCAAGGCAGAGGATGAGGTGAGCATCAGTGAGGCAGTGAGGGACAGTATTGGAGAATATTTTTTTAGCTAGGCCTGCTTGACTTAATTAATGTTCTGGGCTCTGGGGGAACCTTATTGCAGCCTTCCGGTTCCTGAAGGGGTCCTACAAAAGGGGAGGGACTTTTTACAAGGGCAGGTAGCGATAGGACAAGGGGTAATAGCTTTAAACAGGAAGAAGGTAGATTTAGAGTGGATATTAGGAAGAAATTGTTTGCTGTGCGGGTGGTGAGACACTGACACAGGTTGCCCAGGGAAGTTGTGGATGCCCCCTCCTTGGAAGTATTCAAGGCCAGGTTGGACAGGGCTTTGGGCAACCTGGTCTGGTGGGAGGTGTCCCTGCCCATGGCAGGGGATTGGACTGGATGAGCTTTAAGGTCCCTTCCAATCCAAACCATTCTGTGATTCTAAGACTTATCACCCTGGTGGCAGCCTTTTGCTAAACGGGACTTTAATGTGGACAGGGAAGGGGTTTGTGTGGGTAAGCTCAAGGAAGTGACCTGAGTCTGGCATGCTGGGCACAGAAGGGTTGCTGGGAATGTTAATCCTGATGTGACTAACTCTTCATATTGGCGTTTTCACTTTGGAACCTTACAAATTCAAGGCCTGTAAAGGAAAGTTATTTCTGCCAAATATGAGCTGTAATTCTCAAATCCCATGAGGTAACTAATTTCTATTAACTTTATCAGTGAATTCATAAGAAAAGGATTAATTTGGAGTACCTAGAAAGTCTGCTGGTGAAAGATGAGAGCTTGAAAGTTAATCATCAATTGCTTCTCATTAGTGGGTAATTATGAAGAATTATGTTTGGGGATTTTTTTTTTCCCCTGACTGAAGGCCGTTTAAAGATCTACAGTCTAAAAGTTATCTATAAATCTATTGCAAAAAAAGGTATCAGAGCAGAGGGAGAAAAGCTTGTTAGCCTCAGCTGCATAATGGAGGCTTCCCCAGCGTGCAGTGCACAGCCACTCAGCCCCAGGATTTGGGGCAGGGCACAACATGAAGGCAGTCGAGGAGCACCATAGTGAAAGGAACATGAGAAAGGCTGCTATAAAGGTCAGCCAGAGGAAATCAGCAGAGGGTGTTTGCAACTGCTTTGGGCCTTTTTTCTTTAAAAGTGAAAGGAGGAGGGAAATTAAGCTTCTTCATTATCCTGCAGATCATTCCTGTGTATGTTTTCCACGCTCGCTCCACAGTAGGTCTCTCTCTAGACTATTTACTTGTTTCTGTGAAGGCGGCTCTTTATGTAGCTCTGTGTTAGGCAGAAGTGTGTGCTGCTACTGCCATAAACATTTTCTATAATGGGCAAGTTAGAAGCAAAAGAATATTCCTGTATTTAAAAGAACAAAAAACAATTCACCGGAATTCCTCTGAACATGACAGACTTTTATATTATATATTGCAATAGGAAAAAGTTATGTTTGCAACTAATAGCCATTTAGAAAAATAAAATTAAGTCATTTTTCAGAGCCTGCTTTTTCCCAGAAGCCAGTTTAGGTTATTTTTTTTTCTAAAGCATGGATGAACTTGCATCAACATTCAAGATTTATTCACAATTTGAATTTCTCTAATAAACCCAAATAAAACCCAAGCACTCCCATCTCCCATCACAAGGAAATACAGAAACCTTGCCTGAGCCTATTTGAATTCCCCTCTTGCACTTATTTTTTTATGTTGATTTTTTTGTCTAGGCCTTTTAATAGGGGAAAGTAATGGCAAAACCCCAGAGGTAACTAGTCCCTAAGAAATTGCAGATATAAATGGTTAGATTTCTTGGGAGTAAACCTGTCTGAGCTGTAACTGGGGTAACATTTCCCAGGACATTTCCCACACTAAACTTGATTTAAAGGTGTTCTACCCTAGTTGTTTAGGGCAGCTGTGGCTTTCCCAGCTCACATCATTTCATATGGCCATGGTTTCCTTGTCACACTTGAAGCTAGTAGTGAGGTGAAAGCTTTCCAACTAAGCACTGTACAGACATGCTGAGGATATATCCTGTTTCTGGTCTCAACTATCAGAAGAATGCTGTAATTCTTCTTCTGTAATTCTCTTTAACCAATAATAATCCAACCTCTTCAATTTGGATCAGGATTGTTGAGCAAATCTTGCTGCAATGATCTTGGATATTGCTTGCTCCTCCAGATGTTACCAGCCATTGACTCTGAAGCACCAGCACATGGTCCTTTCTGCAGCCACAGCTGTTCACAGCTGGAAAATGAAAATCCTGGTGGAGTTTGCTGCCTTGAAAAGAAACAAAAAAGTAGAGTTAGTGAGTCATGGCAAGAATTCACCTTCATCGGGGTTTTAAACTACCACATTGAATTACGAACTGGAGCAACTAAGGTGCAGACTATGAAGGTGTCCCAGCTATGAAGCGGTGATCTCTAGCAGAAGGCTGGGACGGACAAGAGGGGGCAGCAATGTTTTAGGCTGCCAGAGCTGAACCTCCTGGAGGATATTTATCCCTCAGAGCCCTGACTCCACAGAAGGTTATGGTCAGAGTTAGATATAAGTGATGTGGTGCTCAAGCTCTCTTAGTGAGTACACAGAGAACTTTGCAGTGTCATGAGGCCACCACAGATATATTTATCCGCTTGGTTCTTGTTTATCTGTTCCCCATCTTAGAGAGAGAAGCTCAAAGCTGAAGGGTTTGGTTGCAAGTTGCAATGGAAAATTAAATGCTTTGTTTGCTGCAGAAGTCTTGATTTCCGTCTTGAAAATGGAAGGGAGTCTGTCTGTCATTGGCCCATCTAGGTCAGTAGTCTGGCTTGTAATGGATGCCTTACAGAAAGATTTACAGTCAGCACAATGACTGGTATTTGCTCTGTCATCCTCCTAATTTCCATTTCATTAATAATTCCAGTTCCTCTCTTTTCAGTCTACTTACGCCACCTCTAGCAGCCATGGCAAGAAGGTTCACAGTTCAGTTCTGCTTTATGGGGGGAAAACACTTCTGATTGACTGTTGTAAACCTTTCATAATTTATTGACAACCTCCTAGTTTTTCCTACTATGAGCAAAGACCTCTTTTTCTGGAAGCACTTTCAGAGTCAATAATTCCTAATTCTCATTAAGGAAGCATTTTGTTTTTAGGGTGTCTCTTTCTAAGAGATGATGGGCACAGGCGTAGGATGGTGCCAAGAAGTAATATCCTGAAGCCATTCAGTTAATATCTATATGATTCTGTAAGATGTGGAGAGAGGTGTGCCATGAAACCAGTTTTACCACCTTGGGAGAAAGTTAACTTGTGATTAAAAATACATTATCAAGCTTTTTTTGGTTGTTTTTTCCTGACTACCACTGCTCTGTCAACATCGGGATATTACCATATGGAAGATGGTCTTTAGGGAATGGGCCGAGCTGTGCAAGCAAATAATCAGGAGATTCAAAGATATTTATACATACTATGGTGAGGAAGAAAACTGACCAAAAAATGGTTTCAGTAGTTTTAATAAATTATTAAAAAAAGAGGGGAAAAAAGAGAAAAAGAAATGAAATGTTTCCCTTGTGAGATGATGCTGAAGACAGAGTTGTGTGTGTCTGCTTTCAGTCTTGTATGTCCTAAATGTTGGAGTGCTTAGAATATTTTCAAAGCTGTGGTATCAGAGTAGCTAATGGAAACATGGTTTTGAAGGTTATAATATTGAATTCAATGCAAGGTACTATGCAAGAGAGATACTGCCTAAGTGTTTAAGTGCATGCACATGCATTTATATTTAATTGCGGGACTTTTTTGGAAATGGAAAAATGTGCATGCTTAAATATGACTCTTTTTTATCCTCAATGTACTGCTTAAATCTGTTCATCTTAGAAGACATCAGAAAAGCTATTTGATACAACTTGCCATTTCCACTTCATGGTTATTTGTATGTATGTATGTTTATATATATGTATATATATTTTTAATTATTATTTTTAAAAATTAGGAAGATGGCCCTAAATGGGGAGAGCTCCCCTTCCTTTCTTTAGGGCTCAAGTACCTCTTATGCAGGTACCAGTACGATAAACAGTCTCAGACCAAAGCTTGCTTTCAGATCCTATTCTCTTGCATGACACTGCTGTGCTTCGGTATTGAACCAGAAATTATTCTCCTGCCAGTCGCAGTGTTTCATTCTGGGATCTTTGACCTCAGTTGAAGTAAAATGTCTGCAGGAGAGGTGCTGTACGCAGGCAGTGAAAAGGCAAAGATCCCTTTGATACGCCATGAAGGCACTGTTCAAGAATCGCTTCAAGACCAGAGAATGTGCTTGGCTGGCAGGATGCAGTTTGCTGAACTCTGGTGTGCTCCGTTGTGTAGCTTCTGCAGATCTTTCTTGCGGGGTACTGGGAAGTAGCATGAGATACTGTCCATGTCTTGCTGAGCTTTTTTAAAATGTGTACTTTTAATTGCCATATTAAAACGGCTAACATTATTTTAAATTGGGGGATATTGGTTTGCCTTTTAGGTATGCAGGAAGATAACCATAGCTATTTACAGTTTCCCCTATAAATTGGGGTTTTTATTGTATTCCCTGTCCTGTAAGTCACACACCATGTACCACCTTCCCACACCAGCACTGAGAACTGAACCAGCTGGTTTTGGTGATAGTTTTATAGACCTTTCAATGTTTAGATGAATGAGCCACAAAAATGATTGCAGCTATAGAAAGCAGGTAGTGTGTTGTAATGTCCTACTCATAACAAGGGCCTCCTTAAGCACGTAGGTTTATTGATGCCAAAAGCTTCTCCCAGAGCTTTGCTGTTCTGATAGACTCCAGCCTAAATTTACTCCTAGCTATCTGATACCTCTTTGTTCCAGTATCAGCAGCCATTTTTGGCTGAAATGGTTTATTTCCCTTCCTAGCGCTTATCTTTACTGTCTTACAGGGAGCAATTGCATCCCCTGTAAACCCCCCTGCATCCCTCCATGCTGCGTGCCAGTCCCCGTGCATGCTGTCAGTGCTGGAAATCTTCCTTCAGCCTCCCGTGTTTCTAGTGCCTCCTTTTTTAGATGTGGTTAGCCTCTTTTGTGCAGTATTCTGGATGGGATTGTAGCAGTGCCTTGTATGTACTTCCTTGGATTTGGAAATGTTTCCCTGGATATATCACAGGATTGCATGTGAGTTTTTCACAGCTGCATCTGGGTGGTGCCTCACAGCCATTTTGTGCTAGGATAGGCGAGTGCATCCAGGCCCTTATGCTCCAGACACTGATCACCCTCCAGTGTCTAACTGGGGATTATTTATTTGATATTTGTGATTGTGCGTTGCATATTAGTGACTTTCGTCCCACTCTTATGGCTCCAGTCTTTAAGGCCATGGTGCCTGTTGTGTAACAACTCAATACACCTTCACGTTCAAATTCCTTCCCGACTTTGTAATCAGCTGCCATAATTACTTTTTTTTGTATGCAAGCCATTAATCAGTTAAAAATGAAGTGGAAGGCTGATTTTTGGGTTTTGTTTAGTGTCTGCTATCATAGTTCCTCTACCAGTCTCCAACTTTGTGTGCTTAATGTGATACCCCATGGAAAAGTATTAAGTTATGTTTGTTGAAAATCCAGGTAGCTGAGACTTGTATTTATTTTGAGTAAACTCCTCACAGCAGACCTGTTGTGTCCTCATCTCTTTGTAGCTTCATGTCCTTAATTTTTTAATCATTCTTCAGTGAAATCTTAGATGCTCTTCATGAGTTCTGTAGATTTTCTTCTATATGGCAAGTCAAACTGGATCATAAATACTGGCATTAAAGTTCTTGAAATTAGTACATATCTTCATTCATTGAGGTGGTCCTCTATTGGTTTGAATATAGTTGAATTGAATTAGCGTGTCGGGCAGTTGCGTGTGGTGCTTTCATTTGCAACTCTGTCTTCAAAATTGTCCAAAAGCGGTGTATGTTTTTAAAATACTCGCCTAGTCATCTGTTTTCCTTCTTTCTTATGGCAGTGGTGGAAGACGATACCCTTTGTTCCCAAAAAGAGCAGATGTGTTTTGACATGAAACTGGCCTTGGGCAGTGTGCCAGCCCAGCTGGGCTGGCAGCTAGGGATGCCATTAACAGTACAGAGACCTAAAGCTGAGCTACATGGTCAGTAGCTGGCCTTTCCTGGTATGGTGTGGTTTAAGCAGGACCTTTACACAAATTTGGCTGAAGTAGGTGGGTATTGAGCAGTTTTCCAGTGGTATGGTATCCAGGCTAAAAAAATGATACAGTATGGACCTATGTGCCTGGTCTTTATTTCTGTTCTTCTGATAACACCATCACAGAAGTCTTAAGCGTCCGAATGATTCAGTACTGGTTACATCCCATGGCAGATACCTGCTGGGCATCCTAATAGACACACGCATTTTCCTTTAGACCTTACGTACCAGTTAAAATAAGTGGCAAATGAAGTGATATGTGTGAGAAGAACATTTTTTTGTTCCTACGGCTTTAAACTTTGTTAAAGTGGGTTAACTTTTATATTAGCTTTTGTGATACATCTGACTTGTTGGGCAGATGTTTGAAGAATATTTTTTCTTCACTTTTTTAGAGAAAACCAGGCTTGCAGTCTGGTAAATCTGAGTTTCTTTCGGGAGTTTCTTTTCTTTGAAGTTTAATTTGTACATGATTTCTACATGAAACTTTCACGGCGTAAGGCTTGTGAAATTAGATAACAACGTGCTTTGAACAAGCCACCTCTGGGTAGAGTACATCTCTAATTACTGAGACTAAATTATGTGGAAAGTGAACTTGTGTGTGAAGTAAATCATCAGTAATCTAAAATTAAATAATGATTAACTTAATTGCTTCAGTATCATAAAAACCACTCTTAATAAAATATAGGGATTAACTGTGTGTTTTGAGGGTGGATAATTACTTCTGCTTCATTTTCCATAACTTCCATCAAGACAAGGTTTGTAGGTAAAAGAAATACCTTTTGTTATGCTGATTAGTAAAGCTGGAAAAGGTAGGCTAGTCCTCGAGTGTGCAAGCTTCTTCTCCATTCTGAATAGAAGCTGCAATTTCACTATTTAGTATAAGTTAAGAACACTTGCTTCTAATTTTGTAGCTATGTGCTGGTTAGACCCTCTGAAAGTAGTAGGTACCTGTGGAGCTGAGTGTAATATTAGTAGATGGGAAGAGGGATTAAGTGTAGGGTTTCTTCCCTTCAAAGAAGAAAGACGGGTAATTTTAATAAGAAGAGTTTGAGTTCAAGAACTTGTGACCCGGGTTAGCAGCTGCATGTTGTTTGCATTATATCTTGCTTTTAAACAAAGTATTTTAACCTTAATTCATTGAAGAATGTCTTTTTTGCTTATAGGCAAATGAGAGAGCAGATCTCTTGAAACATAAACAGTGGTACTTCCCTGGAGGGAGGAGATGGGAATTCTCCTGTTGCTCTGAGTGTTGCCAGGTGCCAGAAATGGTCCCCAGTGGTGGTGGTAAGAAAGAAATCTTCCCCCACGTTTCTGTATTTGCGTTTTGTCTATAGCAATAGGATGCTTTTAGAGAAAAAAAATACGGAGCTGCAAATCCTGTTCTTTTCATAGAGCTGTATGAATTGCTGGGAGAGGCATCAGAAGTCTCCCACTCTGGGAATTTTAATTTAGGGATGAAATCTGTGCTTCGGCTTGTTGCTTCCTGTAGCGTTTGCTCGTGTGCTCTCATATGCTTTATCTGTTGGCAATCACTGCAGCCGAGACTTAACCACAAATAAACCTCCAGAGGACTCTAGAAATTCTTAACTGTTACCTTCTACCTCAAGCATAGAAGAGGAACTGTGGCCTTACAGTGTTTTGAAGACCTCCTTTACAGAGTTACTTGAAATCTCCTGAATGCCGACTCTAGGGTCATCTTAAGCTGCCTTTAATCCAGACATTCTTAAATTTTGTCCAGTAACCAGATAAGGAAATGGTAAATTATAGCAACACACTTCCTTCTCTTTGCCCTTTTTTGTAGTCTGCTGTCACCATTTGTAGGCGAAAGGTGGAAAGCTGATGAGATCCCACTGACATAGCAATAGGACAGGCTTTTTTCCAGGATGGGATCTTAAAACTCTGGAGTGGTTAGAGTCAGATGTTGACATTTTAATGGTGATCTCTGATACCCTGGCTCCTTCATGGACTATTAGTAGGTTTTTTAATAGAAGGGTGATTTAATCTTGGTGGCATTACAAATACCCAGAGTGTTGCTTTAGTGTTCTATAATCTTTCAAGGTCTGTTATAGGACAAGTAGTCTCCCACAAAACTGTCATTGCTGTGAGGTATTTCCTGAAGCTCCGATTCACAGGGCAGTACGTACCAGATCAGCCACAGTCTGCGTTCAGGCTTTGTATTCTGACCCCATGCAAAGCTACATCCCTTTTGAAGATGTGCATTTTCCTGCTATAGAGGAAGTGAAAGCATTTATCGCAGATCATATTAGGTGGGCAAATAACTACTTTCTGCGAGTCCCAAATATTCTTGGATCAAAATTAGTTATTGCAAAAATTAGTTATTGCAGCTGAATCTGGTTAATGCTGGCCATCTGCAGCTTTGGTGGGTAGAGGGAGACTCAGTAGTGAGAGTAGTGAGAGACTACTTGTGAAAGTAGTCTTGTTACAGTGTCATGGTGACCAGCTACTTTCAAAACTGGTTCTGCAGAATGCTTTTGTCCAGGCTCATTGCCTGCTGCTGTAAGTGCAATGCCCCAGAAATACACGAAAGCCTGTTTTATGAGTTTTCTGTTTTGTAGCATATTTTTCAGCTTATGTGGCTGCAATTTTTGCCTTTCTTCTTTGTGTGTAAGGCCTGAGAAGGCCATCAATGTGAGTGTTACTGAGAAGCTAAAATATGCCCAGAGAGGCAGTCACTGGAACAGGTTGCCCAGAGGGGTGGTAGAGGCCCCATCCCTGGAAACGTTCAAGGTCAGGTTGGACGGAGCTCTGAGCAACCCGATCTAGTTGAAGATGGCCCTGCTCACTCCAGGGGATGACCTTTAAAGATCCTTTCCAACCCAGACTATTTTATATTTCTCTGATTTTATGAACTGTGCACAGCTCTTGAAGTTTCAGGCTCTGCTTCTGTTTGGAGAAGAGTGAAATTTGGCTTCTTGTACCCAGGCCGGCAGGCTGCCAAGCCCGGTGCCTTTGCCCTTTGTGTAGTGTGTGCCTGGCTGTCGTATCTTGGGTTGCTAGAGCCTGCAAGGAGGAATAATCTGGAAATGAAATGTTCTGAATGAAGTGGATGGCCCTGCAGGAAGCTGCATGGGTTGAATAATCGTATGAATAATTCCTTCAGCCTTTACGTTCTTGATTGTTCAGATAAATCCTGAGTGGGTCGATAGATATTAATATGGATTAGAGAAATTGTACTGAGAGCTTTTCAGTGTCCCAGTGGATGCTTCTTTGGCAGAGCAAATCTCCATTTCGCGAACCGAAGCACAACTTGTACTGGCAGGCACGCAGTCAGGGTGGGGAGGGACTGGATTATGGGGAGACCAAATTATTTGCCATAGCAGCTGTCCCCTGCTGCTGGGATATATGCATAGACAAAAGCCCTATAGATACTATCTGCTGCTATTGTCCTTACTGTGTGTCTTCAAGAGGCAATTTCTTTTTCTTAGGCTTGCCAGTGTGACAATTTGTAACAGATGTTACAAGATTCAGTTTTCATATAAACTTGAGGACCACAGAGAGGAAAAAAAACCCCTAAACTAAACCAAACCTTTGCAAAGCACTTAGAGACATAAAGATCCAGCAAGCTAAAACAAAAAGCGGCTCACAGGAGCAATCACGGCAGTCACAATTTCAAGCTTCCTAGAGTTTGAACAGAGAGAATTGTATAATACGTCAGAAAGCCAGCTACTTTCTCTTTTTTCCAAGATTAATTTACCAGTGTGGAGGCTGTGATAGCAGGTTGTTTCAAAGCCCGGAGACAGAGGCCTCTTCACTAGCAGGCTAATGTTCTGAAAAGCTGCTACCAGAGATATGATCCCTGCTGCTAGTCTGGCATGGCATGGTTTTTAAAGCTAAAAGTCTATTTTGCACAGCATGCAAGAGCAATGTTCCTCCTATCTGTTTTTAATAGATAGCACACTGAGTTGGGACACTGTGAAAATGAGAAAGGACTAGTCTTCCTTAGTAGTCTAGAAACACTTGAAGGTCTGGATATGTTTGGTGCGTTATAGCATGGAGCACTCTTCTGTAAGGTGAGAAGTGTTACTCCAAACTCTTTCAGGACAGGGAGAATGTTGTTTCTATGTCCTTTACTTCAGTGTCTCCTCTAGCTATTGAGCTATAAGACGTAGGCACCAGAAGATGAGTTCTCCATATTGTGACTTTTATTTGGAAGAAGTGAGTGTGTCAACTGTATTTTGTGAAGGGCTTGGTCCTATCTCGACCTTTGAAAACACTTGAACTGCAACCCACTAAGCTTTGCTCCCTAGAAAGCTTAGGGCAAGAGCAGCCATGTGCTGGCTATGGCTATGCTGGGGTCCCAGTGCTGTTTGACACTGCTGTGGGCCAGCACAGGGACCTCTGTCAGCATGGAGGGTCAGCTGGTGGGGAAAAAAAGGACCAAGGACCTATAAACTGTCACCTAGGGAAATTTATTTTGAGAAGAAAACATAATCCAAACTGAAAGTGCTTTATAAGAAGCTATAATGGCATATATTCTTACTCTTTTATGACTGTTTTGAAAATCTCACTGTTGCTGTGGGAGCAGTTGTTTTCACATGGGTTTTTTTTAAGTTGTGAAGACCACACATTCAGGACCTTTGACAGTATTTTCCAAAGCAGCAGAAAGTACAGATGGGAATACAAATGCTATTGCAGGATATGTTTCGGGATAATACTATTACGCCTTACCAGCAAGGCTGGTTTTGTCTCCAGGGTTCATTTGCCCATTCTCTGTGCCTGTGTTCTCCCTCTTAAGAGAGCCTCCCTTTCCGCCTTGGTTATGGTGTTCAAGTTTAATAGGACAAGCAGCCTGATGTGCAGGAGAGGCTTGGCCCGAGACTGAGGAATTGGAGCTGACACAAATGAATGCATTTGTGATTGAAAACAGCTGGCAAAAAAGAGACTCCTCTAAAACCGGACCAAACCTCACTCCGGCCACAGTGTAAGGAGAGCAACAGAGAGAAGGAATCTCAGTGTGATGTGAGCTGGTGATGCAGCTGCTGGGCTGTTGTGGTAACTGAACAGAGTGGCAAAAAGAACAGGGGTGCTTGTTGGGGCTGGCTGGGTAAGCAGCAGCAGAACATGAGTGTGGGCTGCTTACCTGCACCACAAGGCCTGGCTGTGGCAGTTGGTTTTGCAGGTCCCTTCTGGATGGCTGTCAGGGCAGATACTCCTTGCCCCAGCTTTGTGAGCTTTTGCCTTGTTCAGTAAGAAATTATCTGGGTGTTTTGGGTTTGTATTGCAAAATGGGAGCAAAAATCCCTCAGCGTCTCCTTTGTGTGGTGGTTCTTCCTGTACTGAATGTATAGCAATGGCACTTGATATTGTCATGCGTGCCTCAGAAGGAAAACATCTTCACTGTTTGTGACTGTGGGCCAGAGTGGTGGTAGGATATTTAGTAACATAGATTTACAGCCCAGTGCTGCTGTGTTAAGGCTGTTCCTCTGTGCTTACCACTACCAATTTCTCACCTTTATGAGGTTAAGTCTTCCCTAAGTGAGTCTACTGAAATTACCTATTGCCTCAAAAAATCTAAACAAAAATCAAAAGAATAATAGAGAGTAGCTTAACATGTATCTTGTTGGTACAGACATAGGGTGAGTAATAACTGTAAAAGCAGTTATACAAGCAAACCTCAGGACATGCTGACCTTAAGCATGAGTTAAGAGCGAGCCTCTAGCAGTGCTTGGGAGTGTGGACTTGTGAGCAGTCAGTCAGACCAGGCATGCGATAAGCTTCCAGTTGCCTGGAGGTAACAAACTTAGTTACAGAAAAATACTTCTTGTTAATGCAGTGATGTTTCAATTATTACAGGTATTTCTAAAGTCTGGCTTATTAATGTAAAGGTAAAAGGAATTTAAATAGAATGTATCAAAAGAAGTAATTAATGTTTAACGGGCATGAAAGTGAACAGCACAGACTGCAGACTCTAGAAACTATTATGTATTGCAGAGTAAATAGCATGAAGGTTCTTGTTATGTGTCTTGATTAGAGAAACATTGATTCTTTTAGATCAGCTCTGGTAATTAGGCCAGTCTGCTTGTTAGTTTATTTTAAATGAAGCTAGCCTTTTTTGCTAGACTCATTGTCTGTAAATGTGTTCTATATTAACACATTGCATTGAACTGCAGGCAGATGTTAATATCCTTGAATATTTGATTTTTGGCATATAATTGCAGATGAGCTAAGGGTTATTCTGGCAGATGAAAATGAATCCTAAGAGCATAAATGCTGCTTCACAAACCATGACTTTGCCTGACTGAGGAGCTTTTGAAGAACAGTGCCAAGCTAGCAGCAGTGACATCCATAATTTGAGTATGGCACATGGGCTCTTTATAATATGATGCTTTGGTACAGTAAACACCTCTGTTTACTAATTAGCTTCTAATTTTTCAAATGATGGGGAGCAGTTTTTGACTTGGCAGTCCAACTGTTCTGCGAGCTCCAAGAGAAATGGGTGCCCACTTTTAGACTCTAATTTCACAGTTCTGTCAAGTGCTTTATTACTGTGCCAGGTGACAGAAAGCGATCTCTGCTCCAGTGATCTTGTGTGTCTCAGACAGAAGTGGAAATGATGCAGTGGAACTCAGAGATGTAGAAATTTCCACACAGACAGCTGCCCACCTGGCTTGGGTTAGGTCACTGAGAAATCTCTTACGGCCATATTAATATCAGTACCATGGCACCTTTAGGACTGAGAAAATACAGCATCAGACTTATTTTAATGTATTTTTGTCTAGGTCCAGTTAGAGCTAGTTTGCATGAGATGATTACTAAAAGAGCAGAGAGCATCTGTAAAAAAAACCAAAACCTCCTGTTGCTTTTGATGTCAGTTGTGGAGCAGCCCTCACGCAAAGCAGCTGTCTGAATTTTGCTGGTGCAAGGCAGGCCTACATTTCTACATTTCAAGGATCCCTGCAGCCTTCAGTAACAATATATTTAGGTCACCTCCCTCTCAAATATTATGTTAAAAGGTTACTGTTTAGAAGAAGCTGAACAAGTGAAATTGAATCACAAAAATGCTCACCAGTCCAGGATTTCTCATCTTTGTTGGCAGCATCTTCCAAAGAGTCTGCATGTAACTATAGAATGGTCCCCTGCTCCGCAGAATTCGGAGTGGTTTGAATTAACTACATACACTACAAGAGGCCTGTTTAGCAATAGGATGCTCAGCTACCAAAAGATGGAAGTTCATAAGAACAGGGGAGAGCTGCAGATGTTTATTTTCAGGTCTTTCTCTCACATTGATTTTTAAAGCAGATGAGCTGTTAGCAGAGTGGCTGCCCTTCAGTTTCCTGGCTCAATGGCCCACAGCAGCCTGAACTTGAATGGCATACTGACTTTCCACTTCTAAGTTAATTTTCTTGAATGAGTGGGATACTGTCTTGTAAAGTGTTCTGGTTGTAATTTACAAAGTTTTCACCATGTGCAAAAGTGCCTGTGCACGTGCATGCAGTTCAGTTTTGCATTCGAAATGTGATATTCAAATTTGGTTGGGGTCTTGGTGTTGGTTTTTTGTCGTCGTCGTTATTCGAGCAGGGTTTTTTCCATTTACACTGAAAAGTTTGTGTGCGGTATGGCTGCTGCCAGTATTGGTATTCAGGCCAGAAGGAGCTGGTGTGATCTTGTGTGAAAACACAGAACAAAAAACTTTGCCCAGCATGTATTTGGTTTCGCTATCGGTCTGCTTGATAGAAAGATACCTGCTTTTGTGTATATGCAAAAAGACAGCTGACCACAAGGATAATTATGAATTCAGACTGATAACAGCCTTGTGAAATATTTGCCAGTGAAATAATCTGAAAGAAGAATAGCTGTTGTTTGGGTAGGAATTATCTGCTGATTGCAGCTGAGGTGACAGGAAAGAAAATAAAAATTGGATCCCGTACAAGGAAGCAGGGGGTGATGCGGGCCCCAGCCCTGCTGTACTGCTCCACCTTTCTTGCTTTCGTACCCTTTGGGTTGTGACTAGCGGATTGCATGCAGCAGTGTATGAAGCAGCATCGCACTGAACACCCTACTTCTCCTCTTCCTCCCCAGGATCAATCTCGCAGGTACAGTTCAGGCTGCCAGTTCAGCTTGTGTGAATGGACTGAGGGACTGTTTGGGTTGTGTACCTGTTGGTTTTCCAAGTCACACTTTTCACCTATTATTCCTTTCTGACTGTGGACAATGTGGTTTTATCTTAAGCTGCCTTGGTGACAGTTGGTCATCCAGCAGAACACCTACTGCTTCTGCTTTTAGTGTTTTTACTTTTCTCCCTGTCTCCCCTGTGATGGAGTTCTTAAACTCTGATACATCAGAACAGTGGCTTTCATTTTCCCATCCCCTCCATCCATCCTGGGTAGAAATTTGCTGCTGGATGAGTAGATGTTCCACACAGAAGTGTCTAGAGGAGGTACCCTTGTCCATGTGACAAAAGGTCTGGTTGGTCTCTCTCACTTGTCACAGATCTGTCAAGAAGGCTGGGGACCGTAGTGTTACAATTGAGTGGCATATATTCTGCTTCTCAGCTGTCTTTTAGAGCAGCCTTTCTCCACTGCTGGTAAGCTGTGGGCAGTTAGCAGTTTGGAGGTATATTTGTAGGGCGAAATAATGTGAATGTTCTGGGGAATTTCTGGGTTTAGCATAGCAGAGTACTTGCAGGAGAAAACTTTCCTGTTGTAAAAATCACAGCTGCAAAACAGAGGAGATACAGTGCGTGGATGGCTCTGGTGTCACCTGGAGCCTTAGCTTTAGTGTGTTATTCATTTACTTATTTAATAATCATAATAACAGTAAATGATTGTATTTATTTAAGCTTTTCCATCCTGGCAGTTCGGAGCGCGATAGCAAACGCTGGAGCAGAAGCCAGTGAAGCGTAAGGGAGCGAAGCCAATGTGCTGAGTCTGGCATCTCCATGCTTGCTCTCAGGAGGGGGTAGGAGGGAGGCTCTGGGTTTGCTACCAGTCAGCCCTGAGAGCCTGCCTGCTCCTGCCAATTCACCCACACCACTGGTCGCTGTGGGTGCCATCATACAATAAATTGTATCACTTCTGTTTTAGCAGAAGGTACTGGTTTCTACCTGATATTTAAAGCAGCTCAGCACTTCTCGGGAGACAGACTTTGAATTTCTTCCCAATTAGTATGCAGTACTTCAGAGAAAGGCTTTGAACTTGGGTAGGGGCTTGCAGGCACACACACGCTGTTTGCTGAGGCTTCGTTTAGCAGCAGTCAGAAGCTTTGCCTTGTTCAGCTACAGCACATTTGCATGCTGACAGATACCTCCTGGTTGGCTCTCTCCATTTCTTATGTTTGAGGGTTGATTTTTTTGCATAATTTTCCATCCAGGAAGGAAAGTATATCATCCTTTTTATAACACTTCTCTCAAATGATCACAGAGGAGACTCTTTTTATTTACCCTTTATTTTGAATCCCTGTTAAAACAGGTAAGGAAACTGTGCCACAGAGCATTATCCAGATTTACACAAGCCATCTAGATGAAGATGGGTCCCAAGATTTCACAGTTTGGTGCGTAGATGCGCTTACACTCTTGAAATTCCTTTTGTAGTTTATTTTTATCTGAATACAAAAGATGAATTCCCACCTGCCTTGAAATTTCAACCACTTGGAGTGAAGAGAAACATTTTGTGTAGTCTTAGAGATGAGTAGACACTACTGAGGTTTTTCTTAATCATCAGAGACCAAGATTGGCAACGTTATTTAATTACGTAACATTGATTTATTTTATAGGATACAAGAGACCTATTACTCAAATAATTTTGTACTAATAGGGTTTCTGTTAGATAACTCCTTTTCTATTTGTTATGTAAGGGCTGGTATTATAGAGTCACTGTTTGAATGCCAGCACTATAATTTTAGAATTTCTTTTATAATAGAAATACCAAGTAAGCCTTGCTCTAAATATAGGCAATTATTTTTTTCAAATTAGGCCTCTTGATAATTGCTACTTTGGTTTTGTTTTTTTTTTATTTACAAAATCCTGAGGCTGTCCTGTGCCCCGACATATTCCATTATAGGCATTTACAGCAATGAAACAACAGTCCTAGAAACTGGCAACTGAGCTTCACCTATGGAAACATTGCAAGTGCCAGTTTACAGACTCTGCGTGTCTAGAACCCTCCTGTCACCTTTGAACTACGTGTGTGTTTGTCTCTCATGTTTTGGGGTTTATTTTAATATAATTTGATGTAATCAAATTTACAATCAGTAAAATTTCCTTTGGAGCCTGCCAAAACTGATTATTCCCAAGCAAGGAATTTAGCTGCAAGCTGTCTCCTTCACTGACAAAGATGTAGATAGTAGTAAGACTTTTATCTGTGTAATCACTTGAGAAATGTGGTTGAGCTGTAGGTGAGGTTGAAGAAGGTTTTACAATTGATGTGGACTTTGTGCAGGATATAAGAGAGCAGGAAGACCTATTGCCTTGGTGCATAGAGAGCACCCAGAATTTTCCTTTAATTCATGAATGCTGTGATGCTTTGTCCTGGCTGAGAAGTTGGTTTCCACTGGACCCTACTCACCACATTTTCTGGAGTATGTAATAATTATTTTGTGTGTGCTTTTAAACTCTGAGGCAGCTCCTTATATTCTTTTTCCACCCAACTTTGCTGAGCATCATACCAGATGAAATCTTCTGCTTGGCTGTGATTTTTCCGTTCACGGCCTCTTTTTTTTCCTTTTTGGCCAAACAGTGCTAAGTCCTGTCTGTTTCTTTGATTGTAAGAACTTTGTTTATTGAATCTTAAGTGTTTTCATACTGTCTCTTTCCACTTAAAATCTCCACTTAAAATTAAAACCTCCTAACTCTGTGACTGTACTTACAGAGCAGTGGAGGGTTTAAGAGGAGCTAACAGCATGCTGTAGCTTTCTGTAGCACTGTAGCTAAAGATTGGTCAGAAAATAGGAGTGTTGGAGGGCTTTGACTACCATTTTAATTTTTCTTTGGCATTTCAGCTAGATTTTGTTTGGATTTGGGTTTCTTTTTTGTTTGTTTCTTTTAGAGGCCTAACTCTTACCAGGTGAGGATCAGCTTCACCAGTGAAAACTGTATCCATGTGAAGGGCTGTGTTGGTGTAATGGTAGGTGAATGGGAATCACAGTCTTCAGTCCGACTGTTACATCCCTGTGCGGATGTGGCCTCAAATCTCTCTTTACCTGCACTGTCCAGATTAGGGTGCACAACAGCCGCGTGGGCCCCTGAGCTTTAATCACACTGACAGCACCACCTTCCTGCTGCCTGGGTAGGGTGTAGCCACCGGAGCAGTGTTTCTTTCCTCTCTAGGCTCCCAAATCTCCTTTGTGTTAACCAAGGCGCTGCAGGTGCTGCTTGCTGTAGCTTAGACCTCCCCAAGCGATGAACTTGGAGCAGAAAAAAGAGAGAGGAAAAAATACCGTCATCTTTAGTTGGGTAGAGCTCTCCATGGAGACCCACACAGAAAGCGTAAGGGCACTGGAGTCCCTAGTTCCCCTCCAAGCAAAGCTCCCGGAACCCTGTCTTTAGTTTTGGACAGTTCAGAGATGCCCCTTCATCGCGCCATGAAGGTGAGCAGTTGTCCTGCCCTGCAAGGACTGCGCTCTGGATGCAGACTAAGCCCTTTTTCTGCTGTGATGTTCTCTGAAACCTCGTGTTCTCTCTTCATAGAGTAGAGAGACACGCTTTGGTGGAGTGAGAAGCTCCTTTGTGTTAAAAATTCAGATGTTGTTTAAATCCTTTGTCAGCTCTTTAAAAAAAAAAAAAAAAGAAGTGTCAAGTGGCAGTGCTGAACATGCGTACCTCACCACACCAGCGAATCCAGTTGATTGTAGCCTGGTAATTTGCCGTAAGAAGATTATTGGATTAGAGCAAAAGCTCGGTTTGTCAGCAACACCACCTGACAGTAATATTTATTGAGAAGTATTACCTATTTTAAATATTAGTTCCCTTGTGCCCCAGTCATATCTTCATTGTTGAGGTAATAGGGGCTTTTTTAGTTTGGTGTTTTATGAAGCCATGTGAAGGAGGGGACACCCAGCTCTTTTTTTTTCCCTGCTGCGGAGCAGACAGTTTTAGTAGCTGCAGCGCTTCCAGATTTACCTCGATGTGCTTTTGTCATCATAATCCCTCCTCCATGTCAAGACTGATTTGCTTTCCGAGCCAAGACTCGCATCGTCCATTTTTGCCGTTGCGTTTCTCCTCATCCTTTTTTTGGTTTTATTAACCAATAACAAATTGGGAAGATGTTGGTAAACCAGTCGGGTATATGCTTGCTAGCTGGAGTCTGTGCTACGCTCATCGGCCTGGCTTTAGCCTATTACGTGTATTGGTAAGTTGGATTTTGCGCTGCCTCTGTGGTCGTGGCTTGTCCTTTAAAGTGCTTTCTTGGGGTGGGCTTTGGAGGGTGGTGGTCTTTTTGAAATGCTCTTGGAGGCTAATGTACTTAATAACGTGTGGTCAGGGGTAGATATGTCCACTCATTCGTGCTGGTGCCTTCTTAAGTTGTTGTGGGACTCAGTTTTGCTGTTGTGTTTGTCTGTTTTTATTCAGCTGAGAGCACAGTGGCTAAGGATGGCATAGCAGGTGTTGGGCAAGATGGCGATTGCGTCTTCCCAGTTCATTAAATGCACCTTTTTCAACTTCTTCCGCTTTTATTTTGGGCTTTTGCTTATCGTTAACGTGGCTGTCTCTCTTGGTGTGCAACTTGAAAATTAGTCTGTGACAGACTCATAATTAGTGTGTCTGTGTCTGTAAGGTATTAGAGTGTTTGTGGGACTCCTGCATCTTTAGCACTTCAAAAGAAATGTTTCAGGTGGGTGCAAATTAAGGACTGCTGTAGTTTTCCCCCACAGCTCAGCAGGTTGTTGCTTCCCCTTGGGGGTGAGCTGGGGCCTGGGAGGGTAGTGGCATGGAGCAGCGGGGACAGGAGCCCAGGTATAGCTGGGTTTTTTGCTGTGCTGGGTCTGTGTGGGCTTTGGGAAAGGTAAGAGCAGTGCAGAGCTGCCCTGGATGTCTGGGATGGCTTCATTTCTACGTGTCTCTACATATATCCAAGATTTTAAAGCAAACAAAATCCTGAAACTTCACAGAGCTGCATCTGGAGTAAACTGCAACTTCTGGAAACCGAAGCGCAATCTGTTGACTACTTTTAGTGGAAAAATTACATGTTGCTTCAGCTGTGAAAGGAGAGCCTGCTGGAGTTGTAATTAATATGGCTATGATTGGAAAACTTTCCACAGGGTGTGATGTTGCTGAGAACCAGTCTCCAGCATAAGGTGTGGGTATTTTGTTTGTTTGTGTGATGAAGATACAAAGAAATGAAATCTGTGGGGTGATCTTCTTGGTTCTGTTTTTGCCAAGTACATCCTGCAGGCAGTTATGCTCGTGCTATTTCCAAGCCTACAATCCTCTGTGTGTGTATGCACATGCTTCTAATATTAATGAGTGTATTTACATTTAAGCTTTACAGTGAGTCTCTGCAGATATGTAGGCTTTCAGCTATACAGTGTGGCAGCTCAAATTAAGATGTATGTGATTACTAGCCTCTTTAGTCCCCAAAAAGCAAACGAGGCATATGTGACTTTAGAGTTTTAATGTTAAAAAAACCAGGAAATGTAGAGCTTAGTGATGTTAACAGCTGTCCTGCTAAATGTTTTCATTTATTGTTTGTTTTTTTATTACCAAAGAAAGTACATGTGGTAGGTATATACTTGAACATTATGTAGTTCTTAATTAATTCTGCCTGTCTCAACTCAGTATTGGGGTGTAGTATACGCATCTGATATCAGTTATGCTTTTGTATTGATACAAATATATATTAGTGTTCATGTTGTACATAGGCATAGCATGTACATGTTTTTTGTAATTCTTTTTTGTCCTTCTGTTTTGTCCATGCTTAAAATTCTTGACTTGAATCCAGGTCAAATCTGGTTTGCAGGAGAGATTACAATTCTGCAC
>NW_010160255.1:57033-57364 GCF_000695765.1 Mesitornis unicolor | reverse complement strand
AGGAATTAACTGGTATTAGGTCAGATCCTCTTCTTCAACAACCTCAGGGTTTAGGAGAAAATTAATGACATCATCTATTTGTTTATGAAAATAAAGCTCATTCAAACCTCTCCGTTTAGATATGGATGAGACCTAACATGAGTACCTCAGGGTGCTTTTTTGGCTTTGTTTGGGGTTTTTAACTCTTAAATTTGTTAATGCTTGAAGAAAGCTGACTCTGATAAATAGTTTATTATTTTTTCAACATGGGCCTGCTCTGTAGGAAGTAACTAGAATGACTATTTTTTCTTCTTCTTAAATGTGCGAGTTTGGCTGCTGCAATTCCCTTAGA
>NW_010160255.1:54775-56970 GCF_000695765.1 Mesitornis unicolor | reverse complement strand
ATATTGAGAGATTAACTTGGTTTTTTTCCTGTAATTCCATCTGTGATCTTTTGCTTCTCCTGAATTGGAGCACCCTTATTAGCTTGCTGGACAGGGCATATCTTGGTCACTTTCCGGGCTAAATTTAGTTTGTACTCTCTAAGGAATTCGTCTAAGGAATCAAAGGGTCTTTATTCCTTTGGGATTTATGTGGCAGTCTCAGAAATTACCTAGGAAATCCCCCCCCAAAAAAAAAACCAACCCAAAAAAAAGTGTTGCTCAGATGTGTGAAGGCTGGTGCTCAGGCAGCAATGAAAGATGTGCAAGGGACTGCCACAGCAACAGTCTCCTGAAGTTACAGGCAGCTGCATAAGAAGTAGTCCCGACGGCTAATGAGCATCTGCCCATCCACATCTCCACATGTAGGCTCGTTCTGCTATTCCCCCCAAAAAAAAAACCAACCCAAAAAAAAGTGTTGCTCAGATGTGTGAAGGCTGGTGCTCAGGCAGCAATGAAAGATGTGCAAGGGACTGCCACAGCAACAGTCTCCTGAAGTTACAGGCAGCTGCATAAGAAGTAGTCCCGACGGCTAATGAGCATCTGCCCATCCACATCTCCACATGTAGGCTCGTTCTGCTATTGGGTACGAATGCCTTGCAAGATCCGCTGCGGCAATCCAGTGTACATACAGGCTGTATAACCCCTACTGCAAAACAGGAAGTCCACAGAATTTACAAGAGCATGAGACATCACGTTTTCTTCTTTGGTGGGTAGTCATTACTGCCACAGGATATTCGTTCAGTTCAAGTCTCCTTGCAACAAGAGACCCTAAAAGAAATGGCCTTTTTCACTAATCAACACATTGTTTAGCATATAACTAATCAATTTATCATTCTGTATGTGCTTGTTATCACTTAATATATAGGATAAATTCATAAGAATCCTCTGCTCTAATTTTTTGTACTTTTAAATTGACCTATTCCAAGCTACAAAAAGTTAGAAGCAAATGCCTTTTCCTTTTTCTCTTTCCCCTGTTGCCAAATCTTCCCTCTAAGTTTCAGCTTCAGGCTGCCAAAGGAGCCTGAAATACTAACATGTATTCAGCTTGATTAATTGGTGTACTTTTTAATAGAATTTAAGATAATTTAACTCAGTGGTCTTACCATGTTCCTAGCCCTGCCTTGTAGCTTGAGTGATGTGTCAAAACACCTGAATTTGCCATTAATGTTTTGATTTCATTAATGCACTTTTCTGAGTTAAGAGCAAAATAATTCTGATCACAAAGTTTTGGCTACTGTTGTATTTTGTACTGCAATAGCTAAGCATGTTTTGAGACTGATTGAGAGAAGGGAGGCCGATGCTAGACTTGCTGCTCATTAAAACTACCTGAATAGACACATGCATCATTTCACTGTCCATTTATTTTATTTGCTTATTGACTGTAATTGTGATTTGCTCTCTCCATTTCAGGTGTTTGAAGCAATAGTTTACCACATGATCTCTAATGATGTTCATCTTTGCTTGAATTTTATTAGCTTTTCCCATCATATTTTTGGAGTGAATGTGTTGTCTGTTATTTTAGGCAGAATAACGTGGAAGTTTTTATGAGCTTGAGGGGTGATTCACACACTGTGGGGGCAGGTCATTTCTTGTTGGTGGGGAGCCCAGTGCCACTGGCCCTGGGGATGGTTTAGGGCTCTGGGAACTACTGCAGTGTAAATGCTGAACTTGTCAAACATTAGCTACAAGCCTTGCTCCTGTCAAGTTAGTGCTTGGTTTTTGTGTTTTTAGTCAGAGAATGCCGCAGCAGAAGTGTAGTGACTGCCTGTTAAAAATATTATCTTAAAGAAAGATTTACTTCCAAGGGAGATAAATAGGCAAAACCCAGTAGTAGCCAAGCTGTCCATTAGTGTTCCTGCAGTGGTTCCCCAGCCCTGAGGGGATGAAGAGCATCTCTTCGCTGGTGGGCCCTGCCGTCCCTGCTGGCTGAGGGGCAGAGGGGGCCCTCTCACAGGATGGGAACTCCTGAGATGGAGATTTAAAATATGTATCTCTCATCTATACTTAGTGTATTAATCATATATCTAAATGCTAGTCCACTTCACTGACATTTTTCTCAAAATGGCGGGGGAGAGAAGCGTTACAGCTGGCAAGTTCTCTGTCAGGCCTGTGGAGCGCAGCTACCTGCACCACCATTAAGGGAGGTGGAGGAAGAA